>NC_051154.1:287945991-288060179 GCF_013339745.2 Dermacentor silvarum
TTAATGGGGGCCCCCAATAATTTATTTCCCAATTAAGCGTGTTGTGTAGTTCTGATACGCCAACGCCACTCCCTCAGTGATGCTGGCACCTACATTAACGTGATCCAGAATGGCAAACAAAATATCATGAGACACACAGTCAACGCTTTCTCTAGGTCCAGCTGAAGCACTGCGACGCCGTCGTACGTTATGTCACAGCACTCGAGCACGCACCGCATCATGTGAATATTCGAAAAAATTGACCGCCCTTTGATCCCACACGTTTGGTGGTCAGCGACTATTTCTTTGATGACTCTTTGCAGTCATGCTGCAAAACCTTCATAAAAATCTTATAATCGACATTAGTTAGAGATATCGGCCTATAAGACGTCACTAGCCTAAGTTTCTCCGCTTGGTCACTCTTAGGTAACAGGATGGTATGCGCTTTACCAAAAGAAGGCGGCAAAGTTTTGTTCACATAGCCAGCGTTAAACAGGCCTGTTAGCAGAGGCGACAGTTCTTTCTTAAAAGTTTATAAAGCACGCGCTGAGACCGTCAGGTCCGGGTGATTTACCATTGTTCAAATTATTATTGCTTTTTCGACTTCGTGTTTTCTTATATTCCCTTCTAATTGGTCCTTCGTGTCGTCACTCAATCGCGGCATGCGACCGAGAAAACCCTTCTTAAACTCATCTACATTGGCTTCTTGAAATGCAAACAGCGACTGGTAATAGTTTAAAAACGCTCGGCCTATGCTCTTATCGTCGACAAGTGTGCCATTCCACAAGATCTTGTCGGCATGATTACGTCGACCATGAGCTTTTTCAAGTCCAAGCGCCCTTTTGGTGGGCGTCTCCCCCGCTTCTAATGCCTTTGCTCTTGCGCGCACAATCGCGCATTGATAGCGTTCTTTGTCCAACTGCTCAATTTTTTCTTTAATGGTTCGCATATCTTGCTTGTACTGCCCTGGCTCATTGCATTCCAGCGCTATCAGCTGCTTAAGTATCTTTCGCAAGTCTCTTTCTTTCATCTCCCTCTCAAACATTAAGCAGCTTTACTTTAAGCAGCTCAAACTTTAAACCCCCGGGAGGGCTCGAACCTCCAACCTTTCGGTTAACAGCCGAACTCGCTATCCGATTGCGCCACGGAGGCGGCTGCTCTGCGCTCTCCCCACCACGCACACGCTACAGAAAATCTATATACCAGAATAAATACAGCAAAAAAGCATCAAAAAGGAGAACCTTCGCCCCCGGGAGGGCTCGAACCTCCAACCTTTCGGTTAACAGCCGAACGCGCTAGCCGATTGCGCCACGGAGGCTTTTTTTTTTTCTTTATTACCGACTTGGCAACATACAACACAAGACATATTAACAATACATGAGGGTCACGATAAAAGTGTCTGCCACTGGTTGGCTGACACGGGGGCTAAAAACGCTTGAGGTTCGCAAGCTCAGTCATCACATTGAGCCATGTCGGTTGTTCTTTTTGCAAACTGTACAAGTCCTTGATATAGCAAATGCTTTCGATGAAGTACTCTCTAACAGGCCGGAGGTTTGGTTCGGCATGTCTCACGGCCATTCTACATTTCCATAGACTATGCAAGGACAACAGCATGAACATGTCATATGGTACAGTGTCTTCATTTAGAGTAGGCAAAAAAACGAATCCCGCATGGCGTAATCGGTAAGTCCTTCTTTAAGGTTCTCTGTAAAACATCCCAATGGAATACCGCATCCCAACAGTCGAGAAAGATGTGTTCGACGGTTTCGGGCTTCCGGCATAGTAAACAATTGACGCTCGAAGGCACAAAAAGTCCTTTCTCCTCAAGCCATGGTTTGACAGGTAAAGTATTGGTGTGGAGCTGAAAAAAGAAGGACTTCGCCGATGGGCGTACTGGCATTCGTTTTACTCTCTTTAGCACGGTCTTTTCCGGTCCAATGCGGAACACCGCGCGATACAATGGTACCGGCAACATTGCCTCTATCAGGTCCTTATATAAGCGCTTTCGTGGGACCCGACTTAGGTATTCCATCGAAAAGCGAACCTTCAAAAGCTGGAAAGCCCAGACGACTTCCTTTAGAAAACCGCGCAATCTACCTTGACTGCACCGGCGCGACGAAACGATGAATTCGGGTACAGCTTCGCTCAGCCTTACTTGAAACATAGTTGACAAAAACGGGTCCTTTTGGTCACGCAAGTAAACAAACCTCGACACAATCTGCCTTATGAACAAATGTGCAAGACCTAGTCCACCACTTTTAACTGAGCGAAACAGATTGGTGTGACTGGTGCGCTCCCAGCTTGAACCCCATACAAACACTGTGAGTACTCTGTGTAATCGTTGTATGTTGGCCCTTGACATGCACAATGCTTGAAGCACCTAAAAAATTTTGGCAACGGCAAAGAGGTTGCAGACCGTCGCGCGAGCAAACATTGAGAAATTGTGGCCCCCCCATTTAAGTGTGCACTCACGAACTCTTTCTGCTTCAGCGTTCCAGTAATCCACTGCGTCACGGTAGTGCTCAAGCGGCACCCCGAGATACTTTGCCGGCGTGACGGTCCACTGGATATTCACAAAGGTACTCGGAGGGTCTACCCAGTTGCCTATCCATACCCCTAGGCATTTATCAAAGTTGATAGCACTGCCTGTCGTTCTGCAGTATGATAACACTTCCGCGATCGCGATTTCAACACTTTCTTTATCCCGACAAAACAACGCGATGTCGTGCGCATATGCGAGCATTGTCACTTCTGCAGATTGTACTCTGAAACCCAATATTCTATTGTCATTGTTGATCTTCCTACAAAGCGGCTCTATGTACATTGCAAAAGAGGGGACAAACCACACCCCTGGCGCACGGATGATCGCACCCTAAAGCTTTTGGTAACCTTGTTTATTATGCGGCTGGCGGTAGTCTTGATAGCACATCTTTACCCCGTCCGAAGTTAATTCACCTAGATTTACATGTTCTAGAATGCAGAAATGAATTTTATGGGCCACACGGTCGAAAGCCTTCTGCATGTCCAACTGTAACATTGCTCCGTGTCCACCTAGGTCGTCGCAGTATTCTAATATGCTTCTGGCGATGTGAATGTTTGTGTAGATTGACCGTCCTTTAATGCTGCATGTTTGCTGCGGCCCTAAGATGCGGTTCACCACTCCTTGTAATCGCTTTCCGACCACTCTCGTAAATATGTTGTAGTCGACGTTCATCAGTGATATCGGGCGATAAGCGTCGACAGCTAACAATTTATCTGGGTCGTCTGTTCTTGGAATCAGCACCACGTGCGAAGTCCGAAAAGATGGAGGAACCAGCTTTCGGGTGTAGACCTCCTTAAACAATCGTAACAGGACCTGGCTTGCCTCACTTTTGAAGGTCTTATAAAAAGCCGCTCCGAGTCCATCAGGTCCCGGGGACTTGCCTACAACTAAATCATCTATGGCTCCTTCGATTTCGGCGATGCTCAGAGGCCTTTCCAGACGCTCACGAATATCGTCTTCTAATTGCGGCATGTTTGACAGGAAGTCCGTTTTGAATCCTTCTGTGACGTCCTTAGCACTCCAGAATAATTCACCATAATGATCAAGAAACGCCTGTTCGATTTTTTCAGGTTGGCCCGTGATTTCGTTCCCGTATCGAATCATTCTGATTTCATTCCGCCTCGCGTACGTCTTTTCGTCCGATAGAGCTCGTTTTTTCGGAGTCTCTCCTAGCCAGACCCTTTCCGCTCGTGCTCTTATAACTGCTCCTTTGAACTTATTTTCATCGATAAGCCCAAGCTGGCTCTTCAATTCTTTTATTTCTTTTGTTCGGCTCCCAGGTCTGTCGCTTTCTACGGTGTACAAAAAATCAAGCTCGCGTTGTATTTCTTTTTCTCTTTTCCTTTTGTTGAAAATTTCTGTAGTGGCTTCTTCTATAGCGCTGATCTTAACTTCTTGTTTAAAAATCTCCCATAATTCTAGCATGTTACCTTCTTCGGTCTCCATCAATCTGTGTAACTTTTCTTTCACGCCTTCACAAAACGATTCGTTCAGCAGCAGCCCATCGTTAAACTTCCACGTCTTCCAGTTAAATCGCGACTTACTTTGTTTAGTACCTATGGTGAACGTTACAAGGCTGTGATCGCTGAACGACACGTGTTTCACACTATAAATGCCACACATGGGAACAAGGTCCAGTGCAACATATGCTCTGTCTAGCCTGGCGTCACTATGCCCTTGAAGATGTGTGAACGCGGGCACACCAGCACTGGACAATACATGACCAACGTCTTCTAGGTTAGCATCTTGCACGAGTGTATTTAAATGTAAAGCACTTTTGTCGCGCACTGGAGGCTGTTTCACTCGATCAGCAGCAAAACATACACAATTGAAATCTCCGAGCAACACGACTTTCCTGTCACACTGTAAATGCTGGCCTACACTTTCAACAAAGGACAACCGCTCACTTTCTATGTTGGGGGCGTACACACATATCACCTGCCAACCTACGCCCGAAAAGGAAAAATCCACGAAAAGCAGTCTCCCACTTTGACAGGAAAAAACATTCTCTTCTATGACTCCCAGATTATTTCTAATGAAAATAGCGCACCCCGCGGAAGTTCCAACAGCATGTGATACGCAAACATTGTATCTATTGCGGAACTGCAGCACCATGCGATCCGTCTGTTCTTCACTTTCTATCTTAGTTTCCTGCACCGCCGCTATATCAATATCTGTTTTCGAGAAAAGCCGGCTAAGCTGGTATTGCCGCTTTCTGGCACAAAGACCGCGAACATTTAGGGTAGCAAGACGAAGTGCAGTGTTTTGGGCCATCATTGTAGTTTGTGAAGAACAAACGAACCGCGTGGCACCCACCTCATGCGTCTGGGGTCGGTGCTTCCTTGGCCTCTTGCACGAACCTTCCATAGCTGCCCGGGCAGCCTTCGGAAGGCGCAGCTCGGGTCCTTATCGTTGTTCTCCATCGTTCCTTGGGGTTGGCTTGGTCTTGTAGATAACTAGAAGAGATACCGCGAGGCACACGCGCTCGCGGCTACGTCGGCGGCGTGCCTGCCGCCTTACGGTCCGGTGGTATATTTGGCCGTGGTCTGATCAGTGACCGCCGCGTGATCGCCGCCTTAGGCGGTGGTCCGTCAGAGTTCCCTGCAGTCAGGGCTTCATTCTCGTCCAACGTCGCATCGTGGCCACGCTTGCTGACAGTGGCGCCGCTTGCTGCCTCGCTTACGTCCATGACGGCCGGCTCGTCGCATGATGGTGACTGCGCTGGGTCGTCGTGCACCTTGACGGCACCCGTGGCGTCACCTACTGTGTCGGTCACTTCTGGGCTTTCGTCGTTGGTTCTTGTACCTTGCAGCTTGTCGTTAGGGGCTAAAGTTGTGGCATCATGTGTCTCGACCTTCGGCGTTGCTTCGCTTGCGGCTTCCTCAGCGTCGGCCTCGTCCATGACGAGGTCAGCGGTGTCATCTCCTCCAACTGGCCCTGCGACACTTGCGTACGTCTTCACGCACTCACTTTCTTCGTGTCCAAAACGCCGGCAGCGCGTGCAGCGAGGAACTCGGCACTCACGTCGGATATGGCCCTTGCTATAACATCGCAGGCATAGTGGCGCTCTTCCAGGCACGACAAGAAGGGCCATGTCACCGGCGACGCGCAGCTGGTGTGGAAGGTCGTCCACCTTAATGCCATTATGGAGCTTGAGGCGCACGAGGCGCGTCGTCGACCCCCTTGTCCTGGATTCCTTGAACCCTCCACTATTCCTTAGAGACGTCGGTCACTTTCCCGTACGGAGCAAGCGCTACACGCACATCTTCGCCCGCCACGTTAAACAGAAGCCAATGAAGCTTGAGACGTACGTCCTCGTTCGTCGGGTCGATAACCAAACATCGTTGGCCCTCACTTTCATTTCGCCACAAGCCAAAGCTTTCTTCATGCCTTCTGTGCTCTTGAAGGTCACCGCCCACACGTGGCTCATCTGATAAGCCCCCAACGCTATCACGTCGGGGAGCAATTCCAGACGTGCCAACGTATCTCGGAAATGTTCAACTCGGTAGGGTCTCGCACGAACATCCGCATGCAAAAATAAAGTGTTGAAAACACTACGACCTGAAGGCAGTGTAGGCAAAATAACTTCGTATCCTTCGGCATCCGTCCCGCCCATCCTGTTAGCGGGGCTGTTAGTAGCCTCAACCACCGCTCCTTGGGAGCACATGATACACACGTCCGCAGGCTTTCGCGGCCGGAAGTGGACGCCACGGAGGCGGCTGCTCTGCGCTCTCCCCCAACACGCACACGCTACAGAAAATCTACCAGAATAAATACAGCAAAAGAGCATCAAAAAGGAGAAGCGTCGCCCCCGGGAGGGCTCGAACCTCCAACCTTTCGGTTAACAGCCGAACGCGCTAGCCGATTGCGCCACGGAGGTGGCTGCTCTGCGCTGTGCCCACCACGCACACGCTACAGAAAATCTACCAGAATAAATACAGCAAAAAAGCATCAAAAAGGAGAAGCTTCGCCCCCGGGAGGGCGAAGCTTCGCAAATAGCAATGCACTAAGGTCATTCACTGGCAAATTTTTGACACGGACCTCTGGAAAGCACACACAGTTGAAATCACCTAGTAAAAGCAGAAGCCTATCGGTTTTTAAATAAACCTCAACTCGCTCAAAAAAGGACTCCCTCTGGTGCTGTCTATTAGGTGCGTAAATACAAACAGCTCGCCAGGAAATTTCACTGAGCATAAAATCGACAACAATCAGGCGTCCTGTTTCACACACTGTCATTGCTTCCACAGATGCGTTTGAGCTGTTGCGCAAAAAAATAGCACAACCCCCGATGTGCCGGCCGCATGACAAACGCATAAACTGTAACGCAGAAAAAAAATTAAATTAAATTATGGGGTTTTACGTGCCAAAACCACGATCTGATTGAGGCACGCCGTAGTGGGGGACTCCGGAAATTTGGACTACCTGGGGTTCTTTAACGTGCGCTTTAAATTTAAGTAAACGGGTGTTTTCGCATTTCGCCCCCATCGAAATGCGGCTGCCGTGGCCGGGATTTGATCCCGCGACCTCGTGCTCAGCAGCCCAACACCATAGCCACTGAGCAACCACGGCGGGTGCGTAACGCGGAACGAAAGGTTGCATCATGCGATCCGTTTGCTCTTGACTCGATATCTTGGTCTCCTGTACTGCAATTATATCGAGATCATTTTCCAGAAACATACGACTCAGTTGGTATTGCCGTCGCCTTGCGCTTAGTCCACGGACGTTAAGCGTGGCAACACGGATCGCTGTGTTTAGTTTAGCTGCCATTATGATCAAGGTCGCATAGCGCTTACCTTGAACGGCCCATTCACCGTGTAGTACGTGGCTCCGCCGGTCAAGCTGGCGGTATCACACATAGAAGCCGTGGGAAGGTTGCAAGACCCAATCGAAGCCGCTACGGGGGCGGCCCCGTCTCGGGTCTCCGCTCAACTTGGACGTTGGGCCTCGGCTTGAATGACGTACGTCGCAGCTGAGCCGCCTTTGTGGGTGGCTCGCTGCATGTCGTCGCTCCGGAGGTCCCAGATACGCCGAGCGTTTCCTCATGAGCCCGCTTCGCAGGCGTGTTAGTGGCTGCTGCCATGTCGACGTCGGTCGTGGCAGGCGTTGCAGACGTTTCGGCACATGTAATGGCAGGCGAGCTTCGGGGCGTCCTTCTGTTTTGTCGCGACGCTCTCGTTTTCAGTCACGGCGTTTTCATTCTTTTCCGGAGAAACATCCTCGACGTCAGGTTTCTTGTCTAGAACCAAGTTTTTAAAGTGAAGAGGCGGCTTTTCCGTGACTGAGTTGCCAGCCTTGTCGCTTATAGCAGGTGAAATATCTTCAACTTGAACCTCATCCATGAGGTGTTCAGTTACTTCGTCGGCTTTCCTCGTTAGTCCTGCAACGACAGCGTACGTCTTGACGCACTGAGAACGATCATGGCCGAAGCGTCGGCTTACCTCGCAGCGTGGAACACGACAGTCCCGGCGAATATGACCGGTTGTATGGCACCGCAGGCAAAGAGGGGCGCAGACGGGAATGACGGCAAGGACGAGCTCCCCTGCTATACGTAGCTGGGGCGGAATATCGTCGACTGTAATTTATGCTTTCAGCTGCAGCGTCACCGACCTCGTCGTTGAGCCCTTGTCCAATCTACCTTGAACACGCCACCGTTCTTTCGCCGCGTCTGTCACCTTTCCGTATGGGGCAAGAGCTTGTCGTATGTCTTCGTCTGACACGCTTGGCAGCAACCAGTGTAGCTTCATGCGGACACCTTGGTTGTTGGGGTCAACGACAATGCAGCGTCGTCCTTTGACGGTGATGGTCACTGCATCAAGCAGCTTCTTAGTAGCTTCCGCCGTCTTCATCATGACCGCCTAGACGTGGTTCATCTGGTACCCCCCCCCCCCAAAGCAACTACTTCGGGGAGCAGTTCCAGACGAACCAGAGCGTCACGGAAATCCTAAACTTTGTACGGTCTTCCATGGACGTCCGCGTGTAGAAAAAATGTCACAGTTTCGCCCGAAGGGCGAAGCAATGAATGCGATAGCAACACAGTAATGTCATACGAAGTAAGGTGAGCTGCTTTGGTAGCAATATGAATTGTGGTAAACATGAGCTGATTAAGTAAGCAGGTGTGCTGCGGCGTAAGTAGACCGACATGAAGAGAGACTCGATGACCACGAGAAGGCGCGTGTGAAACGGCGGTGTTGATGAGAAGCGCTTCCGTGGGCAGCGCTTGCGAAGGGACACACCTGTAGCGCTGCACTGCCGATCCGGGCAGCATTGCATGTGTAGCGTGCGTTGGAAAATGTGGCCCGACTATTACTAACTGAATGAACAAGCGTGATGTGAGCGCGCACAAACAAACATGAATAGATCACACTGAATGACTGTAGACAACGACTGTCAAAACGCTGGCAGCAAGGCCGCAGCGGGCGAAGGTACGTGCGGTCTATCGCTGCAACGGAAACTGAGCGGCGAATGCACAGCGCATAAAGGTCAGAGCCGTGTGGAGATAAGAGACGGTGTGGGCGAGCGACGCGCGCGGTTGTTGGCAGAGTAGAAGTGCGCCCCCCCACCCCCCCGCGCCCTCCGGCGCTGGCTTCCCGCTTCCTTGCTTGCGCTTGGAATTGAGTACGTTCGCTCTCCGTGATAGCGCGCGTCCCCGCACGCTTCCGCTCGGGTATACGGCACGCGGCGAAGATTTTATCTATACGGAACCTCACGGCGACGGCGACGGCAGAAATCCGGTTGAAGTGTCCATATAATTGCTATCGCAATAAAACAGTATTAAGGACGATTCGTCCGGTAGGCAAGTGCGGCAAAACTACCTGATAGTCGTAGTCGTCAAAAAAGGTCACAGTTTCGCCCAAAGGGCGAAGCAATGAATGCGATAGCAACACAGTAATGTCATACGAAGTAAGGTGAGCGGCTTTGGTAGCAATATGAATTGTAGTAAACATGAGCTGATTAAGTAAGCAGGTGTGCTGCGGCGTAAGTAGACCGACATGAAGAGAGACTCGATGACCACGAGAAGGCGCGTGTGAAACTGTGGTGTTGAGAGAATCGCTTCCCATGGGCAGCGCGTGCGAAGGGACACACCTGTAGCGCTGCACTGCCGATCCGGGCAGTATTGCATGTGTAGCGGGCGTTGGAAAATGTGGCCCGACTATTACTAACTGAATGAAAAAATTGTCGCAGTTTCACCCAAAAGGCGAAGCACCAATTGCGATAGCAAATTAGTAGAGAGCTATACGGAGTAAGGATAGTAGTTTTATCAGCTGTATAAACTTGGACATGCAGCAGCACCAGCAACGCGCAGAACTGTTGTCGATGCCGTCGGCGTATTGCCCGCGTTCGCACCGAACGCGTGCGGCGTTTTTATATAATTACGTATTTGGTGCCGCAGCTAAACGTCGCCTACCCTCCCTCCCTCCCGTCCCCCCACAGCCTCTTGCGCGACCGAAAAAGTTGCGTTTGCTCTCTATCTATGGAGAGGAGGAAAGAGACGCTTAATTCGGCAGCCCTTCAGTGAGCACGGCGCAGAACGCGCGTTTGCTCTCCGACGCGCCTTCGCTCCCCGTGAAAGCGCGCGTCCCTCGTGCCCTTTCACTCGCACATACAGTGTCCGGAGCGCGGCGACGATTTCATCGTCGTTGGCGTCATACGGAACCTCACGGCGACGGCGACGGCAACAGCGACGGCGACGACGACGGCAACGCCGACGGCAGTAATCTGTTTCGAGTGTCCATATAATTGCTATCGCAATAATAAGCCTGGTGTGAGCACGCACAAACAAACATGAATATAACACGCTGAATGACTCTAGACAACGACTGTTAAAACGCTGGCAGCAAGCGCATACGCCGCAGCGGCGAATGCACAGAGGTCAGAGCCGTGTGGAGATACGAGACGATACGGGCGAACGACGAGCGCGGTTGTTGGCAGAGTAGAAGTGCGCCCCCCCCCTCCCGCTCCCTCCGGCGCTGACTTCCCGCTTCCTTGCTTGCGCGTGGGAGATTGAGTGCGTTCACTCTCCGTGACGCGCGTCCCCGCACGCTTCCGCTCGGGCATACGGCGCGCGGCGAAGATTTTATCTATACGGAACCTCACGGCGACGGTGACACCGACGGCAGAAATCCGGTTGAAGTGTCCATATAATTGCTATCGCAATAAAACAGCATTCCTGTTACCGCGGCCGTTCACGGCCGCCAACACCGCTCCCTCGGAGCACATGATAACACGTCCGTTCAATACGGTGCCCGGAAGTGGAATCTATTGCGCCACGGAGCCGGCTGCTCTGCGCTCTCCCCACCACGCACACGCTACAGAAAATCTACTAGAATAAATACAGCAAAAAAGCATCAAAAAGGAGAAGCTTCGCCCCCGGGAGGGCTCGATGCTCCAACCTTTCGGTTAACAGCTGAACGCGCTAGCCGGTTACGCCACGGAGGCTTTTTTTTTCTTTATTGCCTGCTTTGACACTAGCGAAAAAATACAAATGCATATATACAGTGCACCGACATCTCATCAGGCGGGATTGTCATATTAAAATTTCTTGAGGCACACCAGCTCATCAAGAATGCTAACCCAGTCTGCGGGTTCATTCTGTGCACGATACACTTCTCGTAAAAAAGAAACACTTTCAATGAAGTTCTCTCGCGTAGAGCGCACATTGGCGTCAGCATGACGAACCGCCATTCTCGTCGTCCACAAACTGTGGAGGCCCAGGACCATGAACATATCAAATGGTATTCCTTGATCATTTTCAACTGGCAGGAATCGAATTCCATACGGGTTTATGGGGAGTTCTTTTTTGAGAGTGCGCTGCAAGACATCCCAATGAAATACTGCGTCCCGACAATCAATGAAGGCATGTTCAATTGTTTCGGGCTTTCTACACAGCAAGCAGTTGGTTGTCCACGGTACGAATATTCCTTTCTGTTCAAGCCATACTTTAATGGGGAGGGTGTTTGTGTGTAGCTGGAAAAAAATGTTTTCGCAGCAGGTCTTACAGGCATCCTTTTGACTCGTTTCAGCACATCTTTTCCTGGGCCTCCACACTGAACCGTCCTATCGAGTGGGGTAGGTAGCATGCTGTCAAAAAAATCGACGTACAGTTTTTTATTTCTCACTGAGCACAAATACTCCAACGAAAACCGTGCACAGAGTATTCGAAAAGACGCAACTACTTCACGATAATAACCAGTCGCTCTTCTACTGATAACACTGGATGTAGTTAAAACAAATTCCGGCAGTTCTGTTGCCATTCTCGCCTGAATGACAGTGCGGAGAAAAGCATTTCGTTCATCGCGCAGGAAAAAGAACCGCGATACAATCTGTCTGATGAACAAGTGTGAGAGCCCAAGGCCTCCACTGCGAACACTGCGAAAAAGGTTTGTACGACTGGTTCGCTCCCAAGTGGAATTCCATATAAAGGTAGCAAACACCCGGTGCACTTTTTGAACACTGACGCGAGACATGAACATTACTTGCACTATATACCACACTTTGGCAACCAAAAAAACATTGCAAGCTGAGGCACGCGCAAACACTGATAATCCCTGGCGTTGCCATCCCTTTATCTTTTCTTTCATCAATTCTGTTTGTCCGCTCCATAGCTGCGTCGAGTCTTGATAGTGCTCAAGGGGAACACATAGATGCACTGTAGTCCATTGCATTCCGGCGAAATTAGGGGGCATCGCGTCCCACCTTCCATGCCATATGCCAACACTTTTTTCGAAGTTTATCTGGGCACCCGTGTACTTACAGAAAGATCTTGCCAGGCGGACAGCCTCGATCACGCTTTCCTTGTCTTCACAAAAGATGGTGACGTCATCTGCATAGGCTAGCATTTTAACTTCAAGCGGCGTGCAGCCTAAAACCACGTATGTTTACATCATGGATGACTGCCACACAAAATGGTTCGAGGTATACGGCAAAAAGAAATGGAGACAAAGGACAGCCTTGTCGTACAGACGAGCGGACTGGCACCTTCGAACTAAAGCATCTGCGTTGAACACACTTCATAAGCCATTTTAACGCCCTCTAAAATGATGTTCCCAACATTACAGTGCTGCAATATAGAGAAAAGCACCTCATGTGACACCCGGTCGAAGGCCTTCGCAAGGTCGAGCTGGAACATCGCCACCCGACCCCCAATGTCATCACAACATTCTAGCACATTCCTTGCAATGTGGGTGTTGGTGAAAATTGTGCGGCCTTTAATGCCACATCTCTGGTGTGGCCCTACAAGCTCCTTAATCACGCTTTGGAATCGTCCAGCCAGTACTTTCATAAAGATGTTGTAATCTGTGTTGTTCAGACTTATCAGTCTGTATGAACCTACTAAAAGAAGCTGTTCCCGGTCATCGGTATGTGGAATCAACACTACGTGTGACATGCGGAATGAGGGTGGCACTTTTTTTAACTTCATAAGCTTCTGAGAGTATATATATATATATATATATATATATATATATATATATATATATATATATATTGTACCGGAGATTATCGGTACTGGCACGGTAAAGTGTGAAAGAGGAAGTCGACGAACTAGGAGTGCACGCTCGATCGGTGTCCAGCTGAGACTGCTCCGTCTTCTTGTACGTCAATCAGACGCCCTGTGGACTTGCAAGAACATCCCGTGACATTTGGTGGAGGTGCGGCGTAACGTTTTCCCCGACCTGGAGCTCCGCAGCCGTACGTTGCCATCTGCGGCCACAATGAACGACGACGCCGGCCCTTCGCAATCCGCTCCCGCCCCCCCGGCTGTTGTGTGTTCTGGTGCGGTACGTCAGCGCGACCCTGCCATCTTCAGCGGCACCGACGATCACGACGTGGAGGACTGGCTTGCACAGTATGACCGCGTTAGCGCGCATAACAAGTGGTCTGATCGCGACAAGCTGACCAACGCCATCTTTTATCTGACTGATGTGGCACATCTGTGGTTTAGAAACCACGAAGCCGAATTTCCAACCTGGTCAGCTTTCACCGAGACCCTCACTTCGGTCTTCGGCCGTCCCGCTGTGCGCAGACTCCGTGCTGAACACCGTTTGCGTGGTCGCGCTCAACAAAGCGGTGAAACCTTCACGAGCTACATTGAGGACGTCATCGACCTCTGTAAGCGCGTCAATGCGTCCATGACCGAAGCCGATAAGATAAGGCACATTATGAAAGGCATAGACGACGATGCCTTCCATATGCTCGTGGCCAAGAGCCCTACGACAGTTGCACAAGTAATTGAGCTCTGTCAAAGCTTCGACGAGCTGCGCAAGCAGCGCCTTTCCATCCGTCGCACCAGTGTGCAGTCCGCGGACCTCTCGGCCTTGGAGCCTGGATGCCTTGGCGCTGATCACTCTGGCTTGCTGCCGCAGATTCAACAATACATTCGGGAAGAAGTGGCTCGCCAGCTCTCTCTTGTAGCGTGTGTTGCTGAGCCTGCTTCCACGCTAGAACCATCGCTCCGTCGTGTCATCCAAGCACAAGTTTCTGAGGCGCTTCTGAGTTTCGACGACGCGCTTACGCCCACTCAACGCAGTGAAGTTGTTGAACTTCTTGAACGTTTTCGTGCTTCTTTCGACCTCGGCCAACCTTCCTTGGGGCGCACGACAGCAGTTGTTCACCGTATTGACATCGGTCACCATGCTCCGCTGCGCCAACATCCATACCGTGTTTCCGCAGCCGAACGCCGTGTCATCGACGAACACGTAGACGACATGCTGAAACGAGGTGTGATCCAGCCCTCCCACAGTCCTTGGGCGTCTCCGGTCGTGCTGGTGCGGAAAAAGGATGGCTCAATCAGGTGTTGCGTCGATTACCGCCGACTCAACAAGATTACCCGCAAGGATGTTTATCCCCTACCACGCATCGACGACGCCCTGGATTGCCTACAGGGAGCTGAGTTCATCTCTTCACTGGATCTGCGCTCCGGGTACTGGCAAGTGCCGATGGCTGAAGCCGACCGCCCAAAAACGGCTTTTGTAACTCCTGATGGATTATACGAGTTCAATGTAATGCCTTTCGGCCTTTGCAACGCGCCTGCAACTTTCGAGAGAATGATGGACGCTATTCTCAGGGGTCTTAAATGGCACACAAGCCTTTGCTACTTAGACGACATTGTGGTCTTTTCTACCGATTTCGATACGCATCTCGCCCGCCTTGAGCAAGTTCTTGCCTGTCTCACGTCAGCTGGGTTGCAACTCAATTTGAAAAAATGGCATTTTGGTGCCCGTAAGCTTACGATCCTAGGCCACGTCGTCTCCAAAGAGGGAATTCTGCCTGATCCTGCCAAACTTCGCGCCGTTGCTGAGTACCCCAAGCCCACTACTATAAAGGAACTACGGAGCTTTATCGGTTTGTCTTCCTATTTCCGGCGTTTCATTCGTAATTTTGCCTCGATCATCGCTCCCTTGACGCAGCTTCTTAATGGCTCGTCAGATCTGTCGGCTTGGAACTCGGAGTGTGACGAATCATTTATGAGGCTCCGCCGGCTCCTCACGTCCCCTCCAGTACTGCGCCACTTCGACCCCAATGCGCCTACTGAGATACATACGGATGCTAGTGGTGTCGGACTTGGCGCCATTCTCGCCCAATGCAAAGATGGCTTTGACGAGTACGTTGTCGCATATGCCAGCTGCACCCTAACGAAGGCAGAATCCAACTATTCTGTGACGGAAAAAGAATGTTTGGCGATTGTTCGGGCAATCCGCAAATTTCGTACTTATATTTACGGCCGTCAGTTTCACGTTGTCACTGATCACTATGCTGATTATCGTCCTTGAAAGATCCCAGTGGCCGCCTCGCTCGTTGGGCCTTACGGCTGCAAGAGTAATACGTGTCATTTATCGCTCTGGACGCAAACATTCAGATGCCGACGCCCTATCCCGTTCTCCGCTACCTCCTGCCTCAGTTTGCTCCTTACCTCCCACCTGCGATTTGTCAGCTCTTAGCTTCAACGACATGCCGGCCGAGCAGCGTAAAGATCCCTGGATCTCTCTACTGCTGGACTTCCTGTCTCACCGCTCATCTGCGTCTCTCTCACGCGCCGTGCGTCGTCAAGCACACCACTTTGCCATCCGCGACGACCTTTTGTATCGACGGAATTACCTCACCGACGGCCGTCGATGGCTGCTCGTTATCCCCAGTCACTAGCGCTCACACATCTGCGCCGCTTTCCACGATGACCCCCAATGTGGCCACGCCGGCGTCTTCAAAACGTATTCCCGTCTTCGTCTTCGATTCTACTGGCGAGGCATGTACAGATTCGTTCGCCAGTACGTCCGTTCATGTGCAACGTGTCAACGCCGCAAGACCCCTCCTCAGAGTTCTGCAGGTCCCCTGCAACCTTTACCCTGCCCTGCTCGACCATTCGACCGTGTTGGAATTGATCTTTACGGCCCCCTTCCAAGCACTCCGGACGGTAACCGGTGGATCATTGTCGCCGTAGACCACCTCACACGGTACGCCGAAACATCTGCGCTGCCAGCGTCCACCGCGAAAGACGTCGCTTGCTTCCTTCTTCGCCACCTCATTCTGCGACACGGTGCTCCACGTGAATTATTAAGTGACCGTTGGCGCTTCTTTCTCTCCAATGTCATCGCGGCCCTGCTAAAGGAGTGCAACATCGTTCATCGCACCGCTTCCGCCTACCATCCACAAACTAACGGCATGACGGAACGTTTCAATCGTACGCTTGGCGACATGCTTGCCATGTATGTGTCTGGCGATCATTCCAATTGGGACCGGGTTCTTCCTTTTGTCACTTAGGCCTATAACTCTGCCCCGCAAACTACCACCGGCTTCTCTCCTTTCTTTCTTCTATATGGCCGAGAACCTTCCTGCCTCTTGGACACCATTCTCACCAACCGTCCTGACGTTTCTGAAGTGACCCCTGTTTCAGAAGCAGCTGCTTATGCTGAAGAATGTCGCCAACTAGCCCGCTCGTTCACCACCCAAAATCAGTGGCGCCAAAAATCATGCCATGACGCATCCGCTCCCAGTGCCCACTATTCTCCCGGAATGCTTGTTTGGCTTCGGGTCCCGGCTACTTCCCCCGGCCAATCCACTAAGTTTTTGCCCAACTACCACGGTCCCTACCGCGTACTGCAGCAAGCATCACCTGTGAACTATGGCAACGAGCCGCTCGCGCCGTCTTCTGATCGCCGTTGCCGAGGGCGCGAAATAGTTCATGTAGCACGGCTTAAACCGTGTTACGACCCGCCGATGCTGTCTTTTCCTTAGGTCGCCAGGATGGCTTCTTTCTGTGCGGGGGGTGATTGTACGGGAGATAATCGGTACTGGCACGGTAAAGTGTGAAAGAGGAAGTCGACGAACTAGGAGTGCACGCTCGATCGGTGTCCAGCTGAGACTGCTCCGTCTTCTTGTACGTCAGTCAGACGCCCTGTGGACTTGCAAGAACATCCCGTGACATTATATATATATATATATATTGTTACGCAAAAGCTACGGCAAGGACGGAGGAAGAGGAGAACGAAGTGCGCTTGTCTTGGTAGCGGCTCGGTGTCGGCGCGGCCCCTTATCATCAATTCATCTGTAAAATAAACGCACCCCATCGTAACAGTTTGCCGTACTTGCTCAATCCACTCACAACGTAATTCTTGGCCTCGATTTCCTACAACAGTGTGGTGCCACTGTTGACTGCGGTACTGGCGAGCTGTTCCTCTCTTCGCTTGCCGACCAACCTGCTACCTGTTCATGCACTCTCGCAGTCATTGAAGATGCAGTCTTGCCGGCACGTTCCGTATCCAGAGTTCGGGTTGCTGCTTGCGGTGTCGACGCCGATACATTTGATGCAATTGTTGAGCCTGTGCCTTCGATGGTTGTGAAGAAAAGCGTGCTCGTACCTCGATGCGTCCTCTCTGTGGCCTGCGGAACGACTACATTGTGGGTGTCAAATTTAGCCTCCCAGTCTGTTGTGCTACCCAGCGGTATGCGACTCGCCTCTTTTGAAGTGGACACCAGTCTCAGCATAGGCGCTTTAACTGATGACACGTCACATGAATCCCGAGAGCACGGGGCTGGCCCCGGTGTCCCTGAAGACTCGTTGCCTTTTCTCAGAATGATCAACAAGTCACTGTCTTCAGAGAAGCGTCAAGCCCTGGTCAGCGTCCTTAGCAAACATGTGTCATTATTTGATTTCGCGCAGAACGCTAACAAAGTTCGCGTTCCAACTACGCGGGCGCGCCACAGGATTGACACGGGGTCCGCGCATCCCATAAGGCAGAAGCCTTACCGCGTGTCCGCGTCAGAGCGCAAGATCATCGCTGAACAGGTCGACGACATGCTAGCCAAGGGCGTCATCCAAGATTCCTCTAGCCCTTGGGCTACGCCGGTCATCCTCGTGAAAAAGAAAGATGGGTCCTGGAGGTTTTGTGTCGACTACCGGCGTCTCAATTCTGTGACGAAAAAGGACGTGTATCCACTTCCCCGGATCGATGACGTTATTGACTGCCTTCATTCCGCATCCTACTTTTCATCTGTGGACCTCCGATCAGGCTATTGGCAGATACCCATGCATTCAGCTGACAAAGAGAAAACCGCTTTTGTGACCCCAGACGGCTTGTTTGAATTCAACGTCATGCCTTTCGGTTTGTGCAACGCGCCTGCAACATTCGAAAGGTTTATGGACACGGTACTGCGCGGCCTGAAATGGGAGATTTGTTTGTGTTATCTTGACGACGTCGTCATTTTTGGCCGCACCTTTGCAGAACACAACCATCGACTGGACGTTGTTCTGACGTACCTTGAACAAGCTGCCCTTACACTCAATTCAAAAAATGTCACTTTGGCCAACGAGAGGCGCTAGTACTAGGACATCTGGTGGACAAGCACGGGGTACGACCAGACCCACAGAAGGTCGCTGCAGTTAGCGGCTTTAAACAACCGCAGTCACAACGCGAGCTGAGGAGCTTCTTGGGTCTTTGCTCGTACTTCCGACGTTTTGTGCCCAACTTTGCCGATACTGCCTACCCCCTGACTTCATTGCTGCGCAAGGATAACCCTTTCACCTGGACAGCAGATTGCGATTCCTCGTTTCGTCAACTGAAGTTCCTGCTCTCTTCTGGACCCATACTTCGTCATTTTGACCCCTCTGCCACTACAGAATTGCACACCGACGCGAGTGGAATCGGCCTCGGCGCCGTCCTCGTGCAGCGCTTTGGTGACGCCGAGCATGCCATTGCCTACGCCAGCCGTTCGTTGAGCAGGGCCGAACAAAATTACACCGTCACTGAGCAAGAGTGTCTTGCCGTCGTCTTTGCAGTCCAGAAGTTCCGGCCATATCTCTACGGGCGTCGCTTCACAATCGTTACGGACCACCATTCACTATGTTGGTTGGTTGGTCTCCGCGACCCGTCTGGCCGCCTTGCTCGATGGGCGCTACGTTTACAGGAATTTGACTTTGCAGTCCGTTACAAGAGTGGCAGACATCATGCGGACGCTGATTGTCTTTCGAGGCTCCCTCTACCAACAAGTGAATGTGACGCCGACAATTTCGATGAGTTTCTGGCCGCCATCGACGACATTCTTTTTCCTGATCTGGCCACCTTCCGGGAAGAGCAGCGTGACGACCACAGCCTGGATGCCCTCTTCGCCTCAGCTGCTCAGCCAACAGGCAACAATGGCTTTGTCATCCAAAGTGGCCTGCTCTACAAGAAGAATTATGCGGCTGATGGTGCCCGCCTCCTCTTAGTGGTCCCTAAAAATTTAAGAACCCACGTGCTCCGTGCTATGCACGACGACTCGACCGCTGGGCACCTGGGTTTCACCAGAACATACCACCGGATTCAGGGCCGATTCTACTGGACCAGTATGCGACGGGATATAGAGAAGTATGTGGCCAGTTGTAACAAGTGCCAGCAATTCAAGCGCCCTAATACTGCTCCGGTCGGACTCCTTCACCCTGTAGCGCCACCATCATCTCCTTTCGAAATGGTTGGAGTGGATCTTCTCGGCCCATTCCCGCGCTCAACAAACGACAACCGTTGGATTATAGTCTGCGTCGACCATCTGACGCGCTATGCTGAAACCGCAGCGATGCCAACGGCCACGGCTCTTGATGTTTCGAGCTTCCTCCTATCCTCCGTTATACTCCGTCATGGACCCCCTCGTGTTATTGTGAGTGATCGCGGTCGCCAGTTCGTGGCCGACGTAGTCGAAGAGCTGTTGCGTCTCTGTGCTTGCCAGTTTCGCCACGCGACCCCGTATCACCCACAGACAAATGGTCTCGTCGAGCGCACTAACAGAACTTTGACCAACATGCTTTCGATGTACGTGGATTCCAGGCACAAAAATTGGGATGACATCTTGCCTTTTATCACATACGCCTACAACACCGCAAAGCATGAAACTACAGGCTACAGCCCTTTCTATCTTCTTTATGTTAGACCACCCCGCAACTTCCTTGACACCATTCTACCTTTTACTCCTCATGGGGACTCTTCTATTGCCCAGACTCTCCGCCGCGCTGAGGAAGCACGCCGCATAGCTCAACTCCGTACGTTGGCATCCCAGGACCACTCCAAGATCCGCTACGATTCAAGACATAAGAATGTGTCATACGACAAAGGGGACATTGTATGGCTTTGGACACCACTTCGCAAGCGCGGACTGTGCCAGAAGTTTCTGGCTCGTTACACCGGGCCTTTCGTCATCACCGATCGCCTAAGTGATGTAACCTACTCGATTGCTCGGCTCGTGTCCAATGGCTACCGGTCTAAGAAGACGCAGCTTGTTCATGTCGCTCGCCTGAAACGCTGTCATCCACGTGACTCCGAGTGGATGTAACAGTTACTTGCCCAGCGGGCTTCGTCTGTGAAGGGAGGAGTGTTACGCAAAAGCTACGGCAAGGACGGAGGAAGAGGAGAACGAAGTGCGCTTGTCTTGGTAGCGGCTCGGTGTCGGCGCGGCCCCTTATCATCAATTCATCTGTAAAATAAACGCACCCCATCGTAACAGTTTATATATACATATATATATATATATATATATAGTCAGTGCAAAATACAGGAAAACTCTTGAGTGAATGATTTGTAAAACTTGGCGCCTAGGCCGTCTGGCCCTGGCGACTGTCCTGACGGCAACTCCTCTATCGCCCTTTCAATCTCTGGAATAC
The DNA here is from genome assembly GCF_013339745.2 of Dermacentor silvarum. NCBI lineage: Eukaryota > Metazoa > Arthropoda > Arachnida > Ixodida > Ixodidae > Dermacentor > Dermacentor silvarum. The sequence continues at coordinate 287,966,631 of NC_051154.1, forward strand.
TTATTGGCGTTTCAAGGTTTTCTCTAACGCCGTCTTCCAACCTTGGCATTTCGCTCATGAATTCGCTGTCGAAGCCTAGTCCAGAGGGTGCCCCATTGCCTTACAATTCCCGATAATGCTCAACGAAGGCTCTCTCGATTAAGGCAGCTTCTGACGTCACCTCGTTTTGAAAATGTATCAGCTTAATCTCCTTTCTTGACGCTTGCCGCTTTTCATCGCTCATTGCCCGTTTGTTTGGCATCTCACCCATCCATAACCGTTCGCTCCGAGCATGTATAACTGCAGCTTTGTATCGCTCTGCGTCAATAACTTCCAGCTCATGTCTTACTTTCTTTACATTTTCCGCAACCTGATCATGAACCGTATTTTGTACGCTCAAAAGAAATTCTAGTTGTCTTTGCAGCTCTCTTTGTTTCTGCAGTTCTTCATGCTGGCGGCTGCTTCCTCTTTCAATCGCAATGAACTTAACTTGGGCCTTAAATTCTTCCCATGCAGCCATAAATTTGTCATGCTTGTTTGTCATCAACTCTAATATCTTTTACTTTACTCTGCGCACAAATGGCTCATCATCAAGCAGCTTTTCGTTGAATTTCCACGTGTTCCACTTGAATCGTGTTCTCTTAACCTATTCCCCCATCACGAAGCTCACTAAGCAATGATTCGTGAACGATAGCGGTGTGACGTTATAACTGTTACAAGGGGGAATCTAGTGACACATACACTCTGTCCAGCCTTGCTCGGCTGTTTCCTTGAATGTGTGTGTACTGCGGAATCGTACCATCAGGGAAAATTTGACCCACATCTTCTAAGTTGTGATCGTCAATTAGTGAGCTCAAAAAGAGAGCGCTTTTATCACGAACATGTTCCCCTCTGTTACGATCTTCCGCAGAACACACACAATTAAAATCACCAAGAAATATGATGTAGCGATCACACTTTAGATACTGCTCTATACACTCAAAATACAACGATCGGTCATTCACAATGTTCGGCGCATTAACGCATATGAGCCGCCACGACGCTCCAGAAAAATAAAAATCGACAATGAGCATGCGGCCAGTTTGACATGCAGTTACACGTTCTTCAATTATGCCAGCACTCTTCCGTATGAGCAACGCGCACCCGCCTGATGTACCATTAGCATGGCATACGCACACATTGTAATGCGCCGTGAAAGGCGTCACCATGCGATCGGTCTGCTCTTGAGTTTCGACCTTAGTTTCTTGTAAAGCGACAACATCGAGTTCCTTCTCCATACACAAGCGACTCAGTTGATACTGTCTGCTTCGCGCTCCGAGGCCACGAACATTTAAAGTGGCCACTCTGAATGCTGTCTCTAATTTCACCGCCAATAGTCTGTATAAGCAAGCCGATCGCAAGGTGCCGCTGGAAAACAAATCATCCCAACACTTAGTAAAACACCTTCCAAAAGCAAATGCTCAACGAAAAGTCGCTCTAACCACACGCTTACCTTTACGGTGTACGCGTACGCTAATTCTGAGGTAGCACCCATCTCTTGACGACGCTAGTCCGGGCGCCCCAGTAGGCGCCGGGTCCTAGGCGGGTGGTTCTGCCGCCGTCCGTCTGTCCGGCGGGATGTTCGGTTTCGGGCGAATGGACGCCCGACGACTCGCCTGGGTTTTCTGCGGCGGTTCGCCTTTGGTCTCATTGTCGAAGTCCTCCTCCTGGCTGCTCGTTACGTCCCTTGCTCTCTTCGTAGCCGCACAGCTTGCACTCGCGTCTGCGACGTCCATAATTGCAGTTGCTGGCCCGTGCTCTGCTGTACTCGCCCCGGCAGTGGCGAGTTCTATGGCCGTTTCTTCTTTGCCTTTTCCGTCACTTGTCTGCACTGCAGCTTTCTGCTCAGTAGTTATCACAGTTGCTACCTTCGAGGCTATAGAAGCCTGCTCAGTGAGCATCGCAAATGTGTCGGCCGGCAGAACTTGCGCACGGAAAGACTCATCCACGTCTGCTTCATCCATTAACAGGTCAGCCACGTCCTCCCGAGGCGCCGGTCCCGTTACGGACGCGTAGGTCTTAATACACTCCGTCTCATCATGGCCGTATCGCCGGCAAACGGCACATCTCGGGACGCCACAGTCACGTCGAACATGGCCGGTGCTTCGGCATTTCAGGCAAAGTGGTGCTCTGCCTGGTACAACAACTAAGGTCTGCTCACCAGCGACACGAAGTTGATGAGTCAGGTCTTCCACGGTCATACCCGGCTTCAAAACCAACGACACCGCACGCGTTGACGATGCTTTATCTTGCACTCCGTGGACACGCCATTTCTCCCGGAAGACGTCCGTGACGTTCCCGAACGGTGAAAGGGCGGTGCGTATGTCCTCGTCCGTCAAGTTGTGTAACATCCAATGCAGCTTCAGCCGCACGGCCTGGTTGGCTGGATCAACCACGATGCACCGGTGTTCATTCACCTTTGCTTCCTTGCCGCTTGCAAGCCTTTTCACACCTTCATCACTCTTGAAAGTCACTGCCCAAACGTGGCTCATTTGATACGCCCCTAATGCGATAACATCCGGCAGTAGGCCTAAGCTAGCCAGTGCGTCGCGGAAATGCTCCACCCGATACGGCCTGGCACGCACATCAGCATGTAAAAACAATGTATTTGGAGCAATCCGACCTGTAGGCAGTTGAGGCTGCAAAACTTGATAGTCCGGGTCTTGTGAACCAAAATTCCTGATACCGCGGCCCTGCTGGACCGCTGAAGCCGCTCCTATGGAGCTCATGTTCGACACGTCCGCTCGCTAGCGCGGCAGAAAGCCGAGTCCCGCCACGGAGGCGGCTCTCCTGTGCTCTCCCCCCCACGCACACACTACAGGGAATCGACCAGATTAAATAGAGCAAAAAAACATTCGAAATGGAGGAGCTTCGCCCCCGGGAGGGCTCGAACCTCCAACCTTTCGGTTAACAGCCAAACGCGCTAGCCGATTGCGCCACGGAGGCGACTGTCTTTCCTCTTTTTTTTTATTGCCAGTCTTTGACAACGTACAGAGCCCACACTACTGAACAATAACACAAAAATAACTACAAAACATATTGAAAAACATGAAAGCCACCAGTCCTACATGGACTGGCGTTGTCTAACTAAAATTCTTTTAAAGCTGTCAGAGGTTCTAGCCTCGACAGCTAATCGGGTAAACAATATTGTGTTTTCTTTATTGCAATAAAGCGAGACATACTCTCCCGAAATTAAATAAGTGCAGGCCTAGCGTCTGGGTCGCAATTGTACCCAGCCATCCTTGCCCGCCATAAACAGTGGAGGCCCTGGAGCATTAGTAAATCGTATGGAACTCCGTCCTCATTGTTTATCGCTAGGTACCTTATCCCATGCGGACTCAATGGAAAATCCTTCTTGATTGTCCGTTTCAGGACGTCCCAGAAGTAGACGCATTCCCAGCAATGCAAGAACACATGATCTATGGTTTCAGGTTGCTTGCAGATCAAGCAATGTGAGCCCCATGGTACAAGGAAGCCACGTTCTTCCATGAATGTTTTCACTGACAGTGTTCCTGCGTGTAGCCTAAAAAAGAATGTTTTTACCCCCAGTAGGCACCTCCATTCTTTTCACGCGTTTAAGGACATCCTGTCCTGGTCGTCGACTGTATACTGCTCTGTACAATGGCACTGGGAATACAATATCGCATACATCTCTATATAACGTCTTTCTTTTCACGCCAGATAAATAATCGTAAGAAAAACGCACACACAGAAAGCGCACACTATCAACAACTTCTTTTAGATAGCCGCGAATCGTTCCTGGCATACTATTGGTACTAACAATGAGTGCCGGCAAAGCGGCTCTTAACCTGAGCTGTAATACCGTACGCAAAAATGGATCACGCACATCTCGTAAAAACAAAAATCTATTGACAAGCTGTCGCACAAAAAGATGCGCCAACCCCAGACCCCCACGGAGGCGACTGTCCTGCGCTCTCCCCACCACGCACACACTACTGAAAATCTACCAGAATAAATACATCAAAAAAGCAGTAAAAAGGAGAAGCTTCGCCTCCGGGAGGGCTCGAGCCTCCAACCTTTCGGTTAACAGCCGAACGCGCTACGGCGGTGGCTGTCCTGCTTTTTTTTTTTTCTTTATTGCTGGTTTGCAACACATTTACAGATGTCAAGAAAAACAATGTAAAGAAATTTAAAAGCGCCTGCCACACTTAGGCTGACGCTAGGTATTTAAAAGCACTTGGTAGATGCCAGTTCATCTAATACTGAAATCCATTCATTGTCCTCGTTTCTTGCCTTGTACACCTCTCGCATTAGGACCATGCTCTCTATAAAGTTTTCCTTTGCAGACTGGATTTTAATATGCTCATGACGTACCGCCATTCGTGTCTTCCATAGACTATGAAGACACAATAACATGAACATATCATGAGGCACTCCATTATCATTAGATGTAGGGAGAAAGCGGATTCCGTACGGCGTCACCGGTAGTTCCTTCTTTAATGTACGTTTAAGAACGTCCCACAAGAACACTGCATCGGAGCAGTCCAGAAAAATGTGTTCTATTGTTTCTGGTTTTCTGCATCTTAAACAGTTAACTGACCATGCTAGAAACAGTCCTTTCTCTTCGAGCCATGGCTTAACCGGTAACGTTTCACTGTGAAGTTGAAAGAAAAAGGACTTGGCTGACGAGCGAACGGGCATCCGCTTTACCCTTTTTAACACATTTGCTCCACTTTCTATACAAAATTTGGTCCTATAAATTGGTAAAGCCAGACATATCTCAACAACGTCTTTGTATAGCTTTTTGCGCTTAACACTACTCAAATACTCTAAAGAAAAACGCGCGCACAAAAATTGGTAATCCCATACAACTTCACGCAGAAAGCCCTTGATAATATTTGTTCTCGCTAGTTGAGTTGACACAATATAATTTGGTAAAACATCACTCAGACGTTCTTGAAACACAGTTAACAGAAAAACATTTTTTTGATCGCGCAAAAACAGAAATCGCGAAACCACTTGCCTCAAGAACAAGTGAGCTAGGCCAAGGCCACCTCGCTTAACTGAGGTGAACAAATTGGTACGGCTCGTACGCTCCCACACAGATCCCCAGATAAAGACGGCAAATTCCCGGTGCATTTTTTGTATGCTCGTTATAGATGCGCAGAGGCCCTGTAGCACGAACCAAATCTTAGCGACAAGAAAGAGGTTGCATACTGTTGCTCTCGTGAACATGGAAAGGTCCCTTCCACCAAACTTTTTTAGTTTTTTCCTTCACTTCTGCGCATTGCTCTTTCCAGTAGTCTTTCGTGTCCCTGAAATGCTGTAGCGGTACACCGAGGTACCTCATAGGCGAAGACGTCCAATGTACACTTTCTATTTCAGTGGGAATGTCTTCCCAAGCCCCGTGCAATAGTCTTACTGATTTTCCCCAATTAATAACACTCCCTGACATTTTACAGAAATTTCTTGCCACGTCGACCGCTTTAGTGACGCTGTCTTTATCGCTACAAAACACTGCTACATCATCTGCGTATGCTAGTAGCTTTATTTCACTTGAACCTACCCTATAACCTACGATATCGCTACACGAAAGCACCTTTAAACAGAAAGGCTCCAAGTATAATGCAAAAAGCAACGGCGACAAACAACATCCCTGTCTCACAGAAGATTTGAGCTGTATAGCTTCCGTTAATGTCTTATTAATTATAATCTTAGAAACTATTCGATCATAGCACATTTTAACACCTTCTGTCAACACAGATCCAACATTCACATGTTCAAGTAGAAGAAAAAGGATTTCATGCGCCACCCTATCGAAGGCCTTTTCCAAATCTAACTGTAGTATTGCGACCTTCTCTGAAAAGGCATCGCAACACTCGAGGACCGTTCGTGCCACGTGAATGTTAGTCATAATAAACCGTCCTTTTATTCCACACGTCTTATGTGGTCCTACTAACTTCTGTATGACCGACTGTAGTCACCTCCCGAGAACTTTTGTGTATATTTTGTAGTCCGTATTTGTAAGGCTAATAGGGCGATATGCCCGCACCGAAAGTAAAGTTTGAGGGTCGTCGCTCTTGGGTATTAATACTACATGACTCTCATGAAAGGACGGTGGTAGTACTTGCTTGTCATATGCCTCATTAATTACCTCATGTAAAATTATTGCCATATGCTTTTTAAAAGCCTTATAAAACGCTGCGTCTAATCCGTCAGGGCCTGGCGATTTATCTACCGCTAACTCATTTATGGCGTGTTCTATTTCAGCGACAGTAATTGGCTGCTCGAGATTCAGCCTTACATCGTCATCCAACTTTGGAAGAAGCTTCAAAAACTAATTCTCGAATCCTTCCGCAAGCTCTCGTTCAGTGCCTAACAACTCGCTGTAATGCTCATGAAAAGCTTGCTGGATGTATTCGTTCTCTCGGGCTATTTCATTTCGATATGTGATGGCTCTTATCTCATTTCGTGAGGCGTAGCTCTTTTCGTCCGAAAGCGCTCTTTTTGTCGGACTTTCACCGCACCATAATCTTTCTGCGCGCGCACGTATAACCGCACCTCGATACTTTTATTGATCAACGCTTTCTAACTGAACTTTTACTTCTTTTATTCCCTTCGCAAAGATACCTGGGCAAGAACTTTCCATAGTTTGGTAGAAGTCAAGTTGGCATTGTAACTCTTTTTCTTTTCTTTTTTCCTCCCGGCGTAATGTGCATGATCTTTCCATTGCCATTAACTTCGTTTCCTGCTGGAAACATTCCCATGCTTCCGCAATACTTTTACAGTCCTTCTCTAAAAGGTTCTGAATGTTACGGTTAACTTTCTTAACGAAAGGTTCGTCATCTAGCAGTTTGGAATTAAACTTCCACAACGCCCAGTTAAATTTTGGTTTTCTAGGTCCCAACGCCAACATAACTAAACAGTGGTCGCTGAAACACACAGATTTGACCTCATAGCTGCTACACATTGTAATCAAGTCAGCTGTCATGTATATCCTATCCAACCGTGCGTGGCTGGCTCCTTGAAAATGCGTGTACTTAGGAGTAGCGCCATATCCCATCACATATCCCACATCTACCAAATTGCCTTCGCGTATACTCGTGGCTAAAAATTCCGCGCTGGCGTCGCGAACCGTAGGGCTTAGCACTCGGTCCTCAGCATAGCAAACACAGTTGAAGTCTCCCATGAATAAAATGTTGCTTTGACAATTCAATTGACTTTTAAGGCCTTCAAAGAACACCTTGCGCTCGCATTCTTTGTTAGGTGCTTAAACACATATAGCTCGCCATTCCACCACTCCATTCACAAAGTCGCACACTATTTGACGGCCATTAACATCACACACAACATTTTCAATAACTACGTTCAGTGCACTCCGAATAAAAAGGGCGCACCCACCAGCTTTACCAACCGAATGTGATACACACACATAATACCGTGGCTGAAACGCATCTACCATACGGTCCGTTCCTTCTTCACTTTCGACTTTAGTTTCCTGCACGGCGATAATATCAAGATCAGTTTCCATAAACAGTCTGCTTAGCTGGTACTGTTTTCGTTTAGACCCAAGGCCCCTTACATTAATACTACCCACTCGTATCATGATATCTGTGGGATTCATTATGCCATGAAGAAAAAAAGTACCGACGACAATCTTTGCACACAACTAGCTGCACACTCACGTTTGCAGGCACTGCGCAGGGAAAACCATCCTCTGGGCTGCCGTCGTTGGATGTCATTTCTATGCATTTCCATCGTGCAAATTGCGCCTTGTTGCAGTCGCCCGTTGCCACACCGCCCCAAGCAAGCCCCGCCACCCATCTCCCTCCCCCCACCTACTCCGGCAAAAAATAAGAGTAACACTAGTACACACATTATCACACTATGTCGGCGCCGACGCCGACGGTTTCCTGTCGGGTGGCAGGTTCGGTGCCGGCTTCAAAGTCGGTCGATTGACATTGGTGGTCTTCAAGGGTGGCTCGCTTTGAGCCACCTGGCTTTGAGCCCCTGGTTCGCCGTCATTGCTTTCCTCAAGGGACATCTTCGCTGCCGCACCGCTGGTGTCCATGGGGGTTGCCTTTTCTGTTGGTGTCCTCACTTTTTCTTTACTGCAGTCCTTTGTGGTGACCTTAGTAGCTGCGTCCTTGGCCGCCGTTTCCACGGCTGGCTCTGCTCCTTGTACTTTATCTTCCTTTACGTCTTTGACGATTTTGGTAGATTCGTCAGGCGTAACGACGTCTTTCACCTTTGAGTTTGAGACCACCAGCCGCTTCCTCAGCATCAGCGGCATCCATGACGTGCTCTGCAATGACCTCGTCGATCTTCGCAGGGCCTGCTATGTTCGCATACGTTCGCACACACTTGCTCTCATCGTGCCCAAAGCGCCGGCAAAGGGCACAACGGGGTACGCGGCACTCCCGCCTTATATGTCCTGCGCGGTTGCACCTGAGGCACAACGGAGCCCTTCCAGGGGCCACGAGAAGTGCCATCATACCGCCCACTCAAAACTGATGTGGCAGATCGTCGATGGTGACGCCAGCCTTGAGCTTCAAGGTTACGGTGCGCGTTGTCGACCCTTTGTCCGTGATGCCTTGCACCCGCCAGCGTTGTCTCGCCACGTCAGTGGCTTTTCCATAAGGGGCGAGAGCCGCATGGACGTCTTCGTCCGGGACATGGTGAAGGAACCAGAACACCTTCACGCGTACAGATAGAATCACACTTGTCTAGAGCAGTCGAGCGGCCGGCTGCGGGCTGCAACAGCGCCGCGTACCGGCAGTCGCTGGGTTCGAGATATGTTGGATGCAAGCGCCAAAAGCCTGCACGCGGCATGTGCACTTGCGGCCTATCTGCGATTTCAGCCTGTAAATTTGATAAGAGATAGTCAGTTATCTTACTTTTTTTTCTTCTCCTTTTTTTTGCTTGCTGTCGCTTGTGGAACGACCGCTGTCCGTGATAAGCGTGGATGTGCAACGGAATGCATGCACTGGCTCTGAGAACTACACATGATTCAAGATAAAAAATGGGAATGATTCATCGGCGTCTGGGTGAATGGTGACGTCAACGCCAATTGGCACATGAAGTGATAGACGTAAACGACGACTGACGCGAAGTAAAACGCATTTTTTGCTATGTTATCAGCTGCGGCGCCGGCTGCACGCGACGAAGCATGCAGCGAATAAGCGCAGATCTCGCCCACCCACTTTCGTGAAAAAATCTACAGGCCGATAACAGAAATGGCCGCGAGAAGCCATGCCGCATGCAGGCTTTTGGCGCTTGAATCCAACATATCTCGAACCCAGCGACTGCCGGTAAGCGGCGCTTCTGCAGTCCGCAGCCGGCCGCTGGACTGCTCTAGACAAGTGTGCTTCTATCTGTACCTCCTGACTTGCAGAGTCCAGCACTAGGCACCTTCTTTCTTTCACCATAATTTAGCCGAACGCCAACATTTTCTTCGTCGCCTCCGAGCTCCTGAAGGTAACCGCCCATACGTGGTTCATCTGGAACGCCCCCAAGCTAACAACCTCGGGCAGCAGTCCCAGACGAGCCCGCGTGTCCCTGAAATCTTCGGCGCGTAAAGGCCTAGCTGTCACATCCCCGTGAAGGAAAACAGTATTCAAAACGCAGGGTCGTGTCGGCAATTGCGGCAAAACAACTTGGTATTCCTTGTCTTCATCGGCAATAATCCTGTTTCCGGGGCTCGGCTGAGCCGCAAACACCGCTCCACCGGAGCAAGACATTCCGCGTCCGCACCGAACGGTAGCCGGAAGTAGAATCCCAGGCGGCTGTCCTGCGCTCTCCCCACGACGCACACACTAATGAAAATCTACCAGAATAAATACATCAAAAAATCAGTAAAAAGGAGAACCTTCGCCCCCGGGAGGGCTCGAACCTCCAACCTTTCGGTTAACAGCCGAACGCGCTAGCCGATTGCGCCACGGAGGCGGCTGCTCTGCGCTCTCCCCACCACGCACATGCTACAGAAAATCTACCAGAATAAATACATCAAAAAAGCAGTAAAAAGGAGAAGCTTCGCCGCCGGGAGGGCTCGAGCCTCCAACCTTTCGGTTAACACCCGAATGCGCTACGGAGGCGGCTGTCCAGCGCTCTCCCCACGACCGCACACACTACAGAAAATCTACCAGAATAAATACATCAAAAAAGCAGTAAAAAGGAGAAGCTTCGCCCCCGGGAGGGCTCGAACCTCCAACCTTTCGGTTAACAGCCGAACGCGCTAGCCGATTGCGCTACGGAGGCGGCTGTCCAGCGCTCTCCCCACGACCGCACACACTACAGAAAATCTACCAGAATAAATACATCAAAAAAGCAGTAAAAAGGAGAAGCTTCGCCGCCGGGAGGGCTCGAACCTCCAACCTTTCGGTTAACACCCGAATGCGCTACGGAGGCGGCTGTCCAGCGCTCTCCCCACGACCGCACACACTACAGAAAATCTACCAGAATAAATACATCAAAAAAGCAGTAAAAAGGAGAAGCTTCGCCCCCGGGAGGGCTCGAACCTCCAACCTTTCGGTTAACAGCCGAACGCGCTAGCCGATTGCGCCACGGAGGCGGCTGCTCTGCACTCTCCCCACCACGCACATGCTACAGAAAATCTACCAGAATAAATACACCAAAAAAGCATCAAAAAGGAGAAGCTTCACCCCCGGGAGGGCTCGAACCTCCAACCTTTCGGTTAACAGCCGAACGCGCTAGCCGATTGCGCCACGGAGGCTTTTTTTTTTTTCTTTATTTCCGGATTTTGTCAAGTACACGTCACACAAGAATTCATATCTCTGAATTCAACATAACTAGACAAATCTCTACACGTACTAAAAACGGGACTGACAGCATGTCCCGTGTAGCTTGGTTAGTAAGGTTTAGTCTCCAATAATTTTTCAATCATATGCAACCATTCAGGTGGCTCGTTAAGAGCCTTGAACACATCTCTAACATATGTAATAGTTTCAGCAAAATATATCTTCGCTGGCTTGGGATCAACATGTTCGTGTCTGATATCCATTCTTGTTTTCCAGACACTATGCATGGTAACCAGCATCATCATATCACATGGCACGCCTCCTGTTTGTTCAAAAGGCAAGAACCGAATTCCGAATGGCGTGAGCGGGAAATCCTTTTTAAAGGTCCTCTGTAAGACGTCCCACAAGAAAATTGAATCCGAGCAATCTAAGAAAATGTGTTCAATTGTTTCTGGCTTATTGCATATCATACAATTTACACCCCAAGGTAGATAAATACCTTTTTCTTTTAACCATGGTTTAACAGGCAGCGTGCCACTGTGCAGCAGAAAGAAAAATGTTTTAGTTGATGCTCTGATAGGCATTTTCTTTACACGTTTCAGTACATCCCGTTCGGGTCCTAATGCATACTTTGCCCGATACAAAGGTACAGGGCATAACACGTCAACTAAATCCTTATACAGTTGTTTTTTGGTTACTAATGACAAATAATCGAGCGAAAAATGCACTTTGAGAAAGCGAACAGCATGAACAACTTCTTTCAAGAATCCTTTCGGTGCTACATGCGGTGCGTGAAAGGACGATGCAATGTACTCCGGCAGCGCATCCCGCAGGCGCACTTGCATGACCGTACGTATAAAACCATCCCTTTGATCGCGCAAGAAAAAATATCGTGAAACAATCTGCTTAAGGAACAAATGCGAAAGGCCAAGTCCGCCCTTCTTAACAGAGTGAAACAGATTTATCCTGCCGGTCCGCTCCCAAGAGGATCTCCAGATAAAGATAGCAAAGACTCGGTGAATCTTTTGCACGCACATTCTCGACATGCATAGCACTTGTAGCATATAAAGAATTTTGGCCACTAGAAACACATTGCAAACCGTTGCGCGTGCAAATATCGACAGGTCGCATCCACCCCATTTTGTTGTTTGTGTCTTAATGTGTTCCATTTGGTCAGTCCACTGTTCGGCATTTTCGTTATAGCACTCTAATGGGATGCCCAGGTACTTGGACGGAGAAGTGCTAAAGTTGATCCCTTCAATTTGGTCTGGTCTGGATTCCCAAGTCCCGTGCCAAAATCCTAGACACTTTTGCCAGCTAATGGCGCTTCCAGTGAGTCTACAGAAGGCTCTTGCGTCACTGACCGCCTCTTTTATGCTCTCTTTATTTTCACAAAAAATCGCGATGTCATCTGCATATGCCAAAACCTTTATTTCATGCGATAAAAACTGATATCCGGTTATTTTTTTATTGTTCAGCACTCTTAAACAAAATGGCTCTAAATAAATAGCAAACAATAAGGCTGAGGCGGGGCATCCTTGACGGACACTAGAACGTACGGTTATGTCTTCGCTGAGTTTTTTGTTGATTACAAGTTTAGTCTGACAATTATCATATGCCATTTTCACACCGTCACTTATTACCGCGCCTACATTGACATAATCCAGCAGTGCAAAAAGTATGCTATGACACACCCTGTCAAATGCCTTTTCCAAATCTAATTGAATCATGGCTATACGGCCACCTGACATTTCACAGCACTCTAAAACTGTTCTTGCAGTATGAATATTGTTAAAGATACTTCTTCCTCTTATTCCGCACGTTTGGTGTGCACCAACAATACCGGTAATTACTGTTTGAAGTCTTGTTGCAATGACCTTCATATACACTTTATAGTCGACATTTGTCAGAGTTATGGGCCTGTAATTTTCCACCGACTGCAATCTCTCAGGGTCTTCAGTTTTCGGTATAAGTATAATATGGCTTTTCTTGAAAGATATGGGCAATTGTTTAACATCATAGGCCTCCGTTATAGTACGATGAAGCATTTCTGACATTTCTGCCTTAAAAAACTTGTAAAAGGCTGCCCCGATGCCGTCTGGTCCAGGTGTCTTGCCGTTACTAAGGTTATCAATCGCTTGCTGAACTTCCTTTATTGTGATGGGTCTTTCAAGATCGTTTTTAACGTCCTCGTCTAGTTTGGGCATGAGCGCCAGAAACTCTTTTACAAACGGATCTTGCATTTCAACTTCGTTGCCCAACAATCTTCGGTACCGTTCAAGAAAAGCCATTTCGATAACCTTCTGGTCTGACGAAACCATGTCCTGATATCGTATTTCTTTAATCACGTTTCTTGTGGCATACCTCTTTTCTTCAGCGAGCGCGCGTTTGGTGGGTGCTTCGCCCACCAAGAACCTTTCCGCACGTGCCCTTACCACGGCGCCTTTATATCTTTCCTCCGCAATGCATTCCATCTGTCTTTTCACTTCTTTAATTTCTTTACTAAACAATCCGGGTATCGTGCTATCTGCATTTAAAAGATAATCAAGTGTGGCTTGTAGTTCGTTTTCTTTTTGTCTTTCTTTGTACCGTATGATGCTTGACCTCTCAATTGCACACATTTTAACTTCACTTTTAAAATTCTCCCAAACCGCGCTAAAACATGTATCAATAAGCAAAGCCTCTTTACACTTTTGACCCACCAGTTTAACAAACGTTTCGTCTTTCAAAAGGTTTTCATTTAATTTCCATAGATCCCTGTTAAATGCAGTTGTTTTTCTTTTATTTCCTATTTGAAACATTACAAGACTATGGTCACTGAAGCTAACGTGTTTAACTATGTAGTTGCTACACAATGATAAAATACTAGCGGAAATATACGCACGGTCTAATCTAGCGTGGCTTTGAAGCTGAAAGTGCGTAAACTGCACATGATTCCCACGAAGAACATCACCAACGTCTACAAGGTCACAGTTTTCTGTTAAAGCACGAAGCTGTAGTGCACTTTTATCACGGATGGGCTTATTATTAGCCGTGTCTTCGGGCATGCAAACGCAGTTAAAATCTCCTAGTAACATTACAATTCTATCACACTCTAAGAAAGTACCTACGTAATCAAAAAAGCATTTTCTGTCGGAGCAGGTATTAGGTGCGTATACGCAAATAATTCGCCATTTTTTACCATGCAAAGCAAAATCACAAAGCGCTAATCTGCCGTCTTGTGAAGTTGTAACACTTTCTTCAATAATACCAATTGACCTTTTTAAAAAGATAACACATCCCCCAGATTTTCCAACGGAATGGCACACGCAGACATTAAAGTTTGCTTTATAATTATCAATCATGCGGTCAGTCTGCTCCTCGCTCTCAATTTTTGATTCTTGTAGCGCTAAGATGTCCAAGTCATTTTCAGTTAACAGCCGTTTTAACTGAACTTGTCTCTTTCTTGCCGTCAACCCTCTTACGTTAAGCGTACCTATGCGAAACGCTGACGCTGATCTCGAAATCATTGAAAGCGATGGGTCAAGTCGACCGCACTGCGATTGGTTCGTGTTTCCCGGTCTCAGACTTACAGTCTCTCGCCGTCCTTCAAGAAGTGGCCTCGCTGTTTGAGGCGAGGTCGAAGCGTCTTCCTTAGCGTCACACATTGGCGACACTCGCTGCTTGTCCGTCCGTTGTTCAGCCTCTTAGTCGTATTCCGAGCAGCAGCCCCGCTAACGCGGAGGCACTGTCGGTGCCGCTCTTTTATCTGGTGGCACGTTGGGTTTCACTTTAAAGGAACTTTTCTTCTGACGACTGCCGTCTTCGGGAGTGGCTCACCTGCAGAGGCTTCGTCACTGTTGCCGATGTCTTCAGACCCTTCACGCGGCCTCTTTGAGATCGCGGAAGTGGCGCTTTTCCCTCCGTCTTTGTCGGCTTCTTCCTTGTTAGGCTCGACCGCATAGGTATCCATCGCGGTCGCGGGAGCACTTGTGTTTCCAACGGCTTTGTCGTCTTCTGTTGGCTCTTGTAGGTCATTGACCTTACCGTCCTCACTGTCTTTCGTTTCTCCAGCTTTTTCAAGCGACGGTTCCGCTGATGGTTGGCTTCCAGAACTTGATGGAACACCGCCCCCACTGGGTGGTTTCCTCCGCGTCGGCCTAGTCCATGAGGTGCTCATTCACGGTGTCATTTCTGCCAACCCCTGTTACGTTGGCGTAACTACGCACGCACTGGGTCTCGTCGTGGCCGTAACGACGACAGAGCCCGCAGCGTGGAACTCGGCACTCGCGCCGTATGTGGCCGGTGCCGTGGCACCGGAGGCAGAGCGGCGGTCTGCCTGGTACGTGCACTAGTGCATGGTCCTCACCGACGCGGAGTTGATGTGGCAGGTCTTCCACGGTGTAGCCAGCCTTCAGGCGCAGTGACACTAGACGCGTGTGCGAACCTTTGTCATTGCAGCCTGCCACACGCCACTTCTCCCTCGATATCTCGCTAATGGTGCCGTAAGGCGCCAGGGCGATCCTCACGTCTTCGTCTGGGGTGGTATGCAGAAGCCAGTACAGCTTTATCCTGATGTCTTGGTTGCAAGGGTCTATCACAACACACCGATGATCCTTAACGCTGAAGGTTGGGGTTGACAAAATCTTCTGCTTGGCTTTTCCGTCCTTGAATGTTATCGCCCACACGTGGTTCATTTGGTAGGCTCCGAGGGCCACAACTTCCGGCATGAGCTGCAGACGGCCTAAAGCATCTCGGAAGTGCTCGACTCGATAGGGCCTTGCTTTTACATCAGCGTGCAAAAAAAACAGTAGTCGTTACGGTCGTACCTGAAGGCAACTGCGGCAAAATAATCTGATATTCCTGCGTTGTCATATCATTCAACCTGTTTCCGCGACCCTGCTGGGCCGCTGTAACCGCCCCTGAGGAGCAAGACATTCCGCGTCCGCACCGAACGGTAGCCGGAAGTAGAATCTTGCGCCACGGAGGCGGCTGCTCTGCGCTCTCCCCACCACGCACATGCTACAGAAAATCTACCAGAATAAATACATCAAAAAAGCAGTAAAAAGGAGAAGCTTCGCCGCCGGGAGGGCTCGAGCCTCCAACCTTTCGGTTAACACCCGAATGCGCTACGGAGGCGGCTGTCCAGCGCTCTCCCCACGACCGCACACACTACAGAAAATCTACCAGAATAAATACATCAAAAAAGCAGCAAAAAGGAGAAGCTTCGCCGCCGGGAGGGCTCGAACCTCCAACCTTTTGGTTAACACCCGAATGCGCTACGGAGGCGGCTGTCCAGCGCTCTCCCCACGACCGCACACACTACAGAAAATCTACCAGAATAAATACATCAAAAAAGCAGTAAAAAGGAGAAGCTTCGCCCCCGGGAGGGCTCGAACCTCCAACCTTTCGGTTAACAGCCGAACGCGCTAGCCGATTGCGCCACGGAGGCGGCTGCTCTGCGCTCTCCCCACGACCGCACACACTACAGAAAATCTACCAGAATAAATACATCAAAAAAGCAGTAAAAAGGAGAAGCTTCGCCGCCGGGAGGGCTCGAGCCTCCAACCTTTCGGTTAACACCCGAATGCGCTACGGAGGCGGCTGTCCAGCGCTCTCCCCACGACCGCACACACTACAGAAAATCTACCAGAATAAATACATCAAAAAAGCAGTAAAAAGGAGAAGCTTCGCCCCCGGGAGGGCTCGAACCTCCAACCTTTCGGTTAACAGCCGAACGCGCTAGCCGATTGCGCCACGGAGGCGGCTGCTCTGCGCTCTCCCCACCACGCACATGCTACAGAAAATCTACCAGAATAAATACATCAAAAAAGCAGTAAAAAGGAGAAGCTTCGCCGCCGGGAGGGCTCGAGCCTCCAACCTTTCGGTTAACACCCGAATGCGCTACGGAGGCGGCTGTCCAGCGCTCTCCCCACGACCGCACACACTACAGAAAATCTACCAGAATAAATACATCAAAAAAGCAGTAAAAAGGTGAAGCTTCGCCCCCGGGAGGGCTCGAACCTCCAACCTTTCGGTTAACAGCCGAACGCGCTAGCCGATTGCGCTACGGAGGCGGCTGTCCAGCGCTCTCCCCACGACCGCACACACTACAGAAAATCTACCAGAATAAATACATCAAAAAAGCAGTAAAAAGGAGAAGCTTCGCCGCCGGGAGGGCTCGAACCTCCAACCTTTCGGTTAACACCCGAATGCGCTACGGAGGCGGCTGTCCAGCGCTCTCCCCACGACCGCACACACTACAGAAAATCTACCAGAATAAATACATCAAAAAAGCAGTAAAAAGGAGAAGCTTCGCCCCCGGGAGGGCTCGAACCTCCAACCTTTCGGTTAACAGCCGAACGCGCTAGCCGATTGCGCCACGGAGGCGGCTGCTCTGCACTCCCCCCACCACGCACATGCTACAGAAAATCTACCAGAATAAATACACCAAAAAAGCATCAAAAAGGAGAAGCTTCACCCCCGGGAGGGCTCGAACCTCCAACCTTTCGGTTAACAGCCGAACGCGCTAGCCGATTGCGCCACGGAGGCGGCTGCTCTGCGCTCTCCCCACCACGCACATGCTACAGAAAATCTACCAGAATAAATACATCAAAAAAGCAGTAAAAAGGAGAAGCTTCGCCGCCGGGAGGGCTCGAGCCTCCAACCTTTCGGTTAACACCCGAATGCGCTACGGAGGCGGCTGTCCATTTTTTTTTTTTTCTTTATTACCGACTTGGCAAATACACAAAAACAACATGTCAAATAAATGCGAGATTAAAATGACCAGTCGTTAAAAGACTGTAGCGTCATGTTAAAATGGCTTCAACGAAGCCAAACTGTCCAACACTTGAAGCCATTCCGGTGGATCACTTTGCATTTTCAACACTTCCCGTGTGTAAACAACATTTTCAACAAAATAGTGTCTGGCTGACCTCGCATGTACATCAGCATTGTGTACAGCCATTCGAGTTCTCCATACGCTTTGCATACACAATAACATTAACATGTCCGCCGGCACACCGTCAGGTTCTGCGCATGGCAAGAACCTTATTCCAAAAGCACTAATCGGGAGCTCCTTTTTTAAAGTTCGCTGCAGAATGTCCCAAAGAAAGCGGGCATCGTGGCAGTCAAGAAAAATATGTTCAATTGTTTCTTCCTTATTGCATATAAGGCAATTGACAGACCATGGGACAAACAAACCCTTGCTCCTTAGCCATGGCTTAACCGGCAGTGTGTCAGTGTGGAGCTTGAAAAAGAAGGATTTTGTGTTAGCTCTTACAGGCATATTCCTTACTCTTTTGAGAACATCACGTTCAGGCCCTAAGTTGTACATAGAACGATACACTGGCATAGGTACAAAAACGTCAACAAGATCCTTATATAATTTTTTTCGTGACACTTCAAACAAGTACTCCCTAGAAAATCTCGCATTTAGAAGACGAATCGCCGTGATAACTTCACGCAGATAACCTTTTAGTGCCATCGGTTTGACTGCGTGCGTCGATACAACGAAATCGGGCAAAGCGTCACGTAATCTCACTTGGATCACCGTACGCAGAAACCCATCACTTTGGTCACGAAAGAAAACAAATCTCGACACAAGTTGCTTGAAAAACAAATGAGTTAAACTGAGTCCGCCGTTGCGCAAAGAGTGAAACAAATTAAATCTGCTCATGCGTTCCCATACTGAACCCCAAATAAATTCCGCAAACACTCTGTGTATTTTTTGAACTGAAGATCGGCTCATGCATAGCACCTGCAAGACGTAAAACACTTTAGCTACTAAAAACATATTACACACTTTGGCTCTTGCAAACATCGAAAAGTTGTGGCCTCCCCATTTGTTAGTTTGTTCTTTCATTCTGTCCCTCTCATTCGTCCAGTATTCTACTGGCTCTCGGTAGTTGCCGAGTGGAACCCCAAGATAAGTGCCAGGTAACACACTCCACTGCATTCTGCAAAACAATTCTGGCGTATCTTGCCAGTTCCCATGCCAAAAACCTAGACACTTTGGCCAACTTATGGCACTACCAGAAACACTACAAAAAGATTGGGCTTCCTTCACTACTTCTGCAATGCTTTGCTTATCGCGACAGAACACTGCTATGTCGTCAGCGTAGGCTAACACTTTTATTTCTCTGCCAAAAAACGTGTATCCGCGAATACTATGGCTATGAAGTATCTTTAGACAGAAAGGTTCTAAATAAAGAGCGAAAAGCAAGGCAGAGATCGGACACCCTTGTTTTATGCTAGACAGTACTGGAATTCGTCTGCTGAGTCTGTTGTTGATAATTAGGTTTGTTATACAACCATTATAAACCATTTTCACCCCGTCCAAAATGACTGTTCCGACATTCACGTATTCAAGAAGCAGAAACAGGACTTCGTGCGACACCCTGTCAAAAGCTTTGGCTAAATCCAGTTGTAGCATGGCTACACGATCTTCCATCAAATCGCAGCATTCAAGTATGCTTCGTGCTGTGTGTATATTTGTAAAAATAGTCCTACCTCTAATACCGCATGTCTGATGTGTACCTACTAGGGATTTCACTACACTCTGTAGGCGTTGGGCGAGCACCTTCATGAATACTTTATAATCAATGTTAGCTAGACTTATTGGCCGGTAGGCCTCTACTGATTGAAGCTTTATGGGGTCAGTAACTTTAGGTATAAGTACCACATGTGTCTGTCGGAAGGAAGGAGGCGTCCATTTTTGTTCATAACACTTCGTTATGACGCGATACAGAGCCTGTGCTACTTCAACCTTGAAAATTTTATATATCGCTGCCCCAAGACCATCTGGTCCAGGCGATTTTCTTGCACTAAGGTCATCGATAGCCTCTTCAATTTCTGCTACAGAAATAGGTCGTTCAAGGGCTTCCTTAAGTTCACCATCAATTCTCGGCATCAGAGGCAAATAATCACTTTTAAACGCCGAGATATCGCTTGCTCTCTTGCTTAGCAGCGTGCTATAGTGGTCCACAAAAGCACGTTCTATCATTTCCTTGTCGTATGTAAGCTGACCTTGATAAACTATTTCTTTTATCTCCTTGCTCAACGCGTGTCTCCTCTCGTCACTGAGCGCTCGCTTGGTGGGCGTTTCACGCAACCATACTCGTTCCGCGCGTGCTCTCAAAACGGCGCCGCGATATCTTTCCTCGTCGACGACTTCAAGTTTCGCTTTAAGTTCTTTGATATCGTTTATAAATGTGCCAGCCGCGCCTCTTTCCATGTTCAACAGGTATGCTAACATGCACTGCATTTGCTGTTCCTCTTGCTTTTGTTTGTGCCGCAACACGCATGCTCTCTCTAAAGCAATTATTTTCGCATCGCATTTAAACAGTTCCCAAGCTTCTACAACATTTTCCGCATTTTCAAGGAGAACATTTTCTAATTTCTCTTTTATTCTTTGTATAAACAATTCATCCTGCAAAAGATTGTCATTAAGTTTCCATAAGTGCCAATTAAATTTTTTCTCTTTGCTTTTTGTACCTATCGTAACCATTACCAAGCAATGGTCACTGAAACTGATGCATTCGACACTGTAGCTAGAGAGGAACGGAACTAAATGAAAAGGCACATAAATGCGGTCTAACCTCGAATGGCAGTCTCCTTGAAAATGCGTATATTGCACATCACTGTCAGAACCAAGAACACTTCCAACATCCTCCAGATCTACTTCACACAAAATTTCATGCAGAACAGTTGCGCTTTTATCTTGACTGAGCAGCTTTTTCGATCTATCTATCGGCCGGCACACACAATTAAAGTCGCCAAACACTAGAACGTGCCTGTCACACACCAAGAAAGATCTCAGGTAAACAAAAAATTCCTCACGTTCACGAGCATTATTAGGAGCATATACACACACCGCCCGCCAAAGCATTCCAGAAAAAGAAAAATCACAAATAAGCAAACGCCCTCCCTCACATGAAGTAACTTGCTGCTCTGTAATCCCAATACTGTTTCTAATAAAAAGAAGGCAGCCACCAGAAGTACCATTCGCGTGGCAAACGCAAACGTTGTACTTCGTTCTGAAAATTTCAACCATTCGATCCGTTTTTTCCTCTGATTCAATTTTTGTTTCTTGGACTGCCATCAAATCAATGTCTTTTTCTAATAGCATGCGGCTAATCTGACATTGTCTTCGCCACTGTGACAGCCCTCTGACGTTTAATGTCGCCAAACGAAGCGGAGTGGTGATGTTAATTACGTTTGCCATTGTGTTAGCTGCAATTAAGGTGGGCCCCTACTCACACGGTTCGAGGAAACATAGCGGCTGTTGTATACACTGATGCTTGGTGTTGCTCTTTGAAGGCGACAACTGCAAAACGACGTCCTCGTAGAATCACTCCCGATCAAAGATCGGGTGCGGAAAGTTCTTTCCAGGGCACTACCTCCGCTAAGGCGGAGGCGGCGCATGTGACGGCCGTCTGTCTGGCGGCACATTGGGCTTGACCTTCAGCGTCGACCGTCGGACTGTCGGTGTTTTCAGTGTCGGTCCTTCGGTATCCACACCGTCGGTGTCTCGGCTGTGGTCATCAACCTCGTCACGCAACCGTTTTCCGGCGCCTTTAGCGTCGGAAGTCAGGTCCATGTCGTCGCTGACGCTGACTGGCTCGTCAGCCACTTTGGTCGGAGGTGGCGTGATTTCTGAAGGCGCGCCCGTCGCCTCAGCACCAGCTTGCGTCACTTGAACCTTCGCCGGAGGAGGCGCAGAATCCGGCACATTGCCTTCATCTATCCCCTTCAGGTTCACCTTTGCGGTCTTCGTAACCAGTGGTGCAGACTGAGCCGCCGCCCCTTCAGCTGCTCCTTTGGCGGCCTCTTCGGCGTCCTCCTGATCCATGAGAAGCTCGGACGAGTCCTCGCTCCTGCCTGGGCCAGCAACGTTGGCGTACGTTCTCACGCACTGGGTCTCGTCGTGGCCAAAGCGACGACACAGCCCACAACGTGGAACCCGGCATTCTCGTCGAATGTGTCCAGTGCCACGGCACCGGAGGCAGAGGGGTGCTCTGCCCGGGACAATAACGAGAGCCATGTCTTCCGCAACACGAAGTTGGTGTGGTAGGTCGTCTGCTGTCATTCCGGGCTTGAGTTTCAGGACCACCGACCGTGTCGTGGTTCCTTTGTCGTTGCAGCCCTGGACCCTCCACTTCTCCCTCGTCACTTCAGTTACTCTTCCAAACGGTGCCAAGGCTGTTCTGACGTCTTCGTCAGGAACACCATGCAGCAGCCAGAAGAGCTTGAGCCTGACACCCTGGTTGCACGGGTCAACGACCACGCAACGGTGTTCCTTGACAAGGAATCCTTCTGCGTCCAATATCTTCTTTTTGGCCGCCTCGTTCGCAAAAGTTACGGCCCACACATGATTCATCTGATAAGCCCCGAGGGCCACCACTTCCGGCAGCAGCATGAGTCGCGAAAGCGCATCCCTGAAATGCTCAACACGGTAAGGCCGAGCTTTCACTTCGCCGTGAATAAAAACAGTGTTCAAAACACTTGCACCTGAAGGCAGTTGTGGTAGAACCATCTGGTAATCCGGAGAAGGTTTTTCCGTTGACCGGGAACCGCGGCCAAGGGCCGCTGTAACCGCTCCTGAGGAGCAAGACATTCCGCGACCGTTCGCTGTGATGGCCGGAAGTGGAATCCCACGGAGGCGGCTGTCCAGCGCTCTCCCCACGACCGCACACACTACAGAAAATCTACCAGAATAAATACATCAAAAAAGCAGCAAAAAGGAGAAGCTTCGCCGCCGGGAGGGCTCGAACCTCCAACCTTTTGGTTAACACCCGAATGCGCTACGGAGGCGGCTGTCCAGCGCTCTCCCCACGACCGCACACACTACAGAAAATCTACCAGAATAAATACATCAAAAAAGCAGTAAAAAGGAGAAGCTTCGCCCCCGGGAGGGCTCGAACCTCCAACCTTTCGGTTAACAGCCGAACGCGCTAGCCGATTGCGCCACGGAGGCGGCTGCTCTGCGCTCTCCCCACGACCGCACACACTACAGAAAATCTACCAGAATAAATACATCAAAAAAGCAGTAAAAAGGAGAAGCTTCGCCGCCGGGAGGGCTCGAGCCTCCAACCTTTCGGTTAACACCCGAATGCGCTACGGAGGCGGCTGTCCAGCGCTCTCCCCACGACCGCACACACTACAGAAAATCTACCAGAATAAATACATCAAAAAAGCAGTAAAAAGGAGAAGCTTCGCCCCCGGGAGGGCTCGAACCTCCAACCTTTCGGTTAACACCCGAATGCGCTACGGAGGCGGCTGTCCAGCGCTCTCCCCACGACCGCACACACTACAGAAAATCTACCAGAATAAATACATCAAAAAAGCAGTAAAAAGGAGAAGCTTCGCCGCCGGGAGGGCTCGAAACTCCAACCTTTCGGTTAACAGCCGAACGCGCAAGCCGATTGCGCCATGGACGCGGCTGCTCGGCGCTCTCCCCACCACGCACATGCTACAGAAAATCTATCAGAATAAATACAGCAAAAAAAGCATCAAAAAGGAGAAGCTTCGCTCCCGGGAGGGCTCGAACCTCCAACCTTTCGGTTAACAGCCGAACGCGCTATCCGATTGCGCCACGGAGGCTTTTTTTTTCTTTATTGCCGGTCTTCGACATACACAGTTAACATATACACTTTACAATGATAAAAGCAATGACCGTCTTGGGTCCTTGCAAATAGTTAAAAACACTTGACCGCCACTAATTCATCCAATACATGTATCCATTCGGGTGGTTCTTTTTTTGCTCGGTAAGCTTCACGCAGATACTGCATGCTTTCCATAAAATGATCTTTCGCAGGACGAATAACTAGCCTCTCAAGGCGCACATCCATTCGAGTCTTCCAGACGCTGTGTAAACACAGTGCCATAAACATGTCACATGGCTTATTTGCGTTTTCAGTTGGCAAGAAGCGGATGCCGTATGGCGTAATCGGCAATTCTTCTTTCAACGTTCGTTGTAGGATGTCCCATAGGAACACCGCATCTGAACAATCAAGAAACATATGCTCAATAGTTTCCGGTTGCCTGCATCTCAGGCAGTTCACGGACCACGGTACAAAGATTCCCCTTTCCCTCAGCCATGGCTTCACTGGAAGCGTTCCAGTGTGTAATTGAAAGAAAAACGTTTTTACGGATGACCGTATCGGCATCCGCTTGACTCTTTTCAGCACATTCCTTCCACTGGATTCAACGTGGTACATTGAACGATAAACAGGCACTGACAATGATACATCAAGTAAATCTTTGTAAAGTCTTTTGCGCTTAACAGATGCAAGGTAATCCATTGAAAATCGCACGTGTAAGAATTCAAAAGACAACACGACTTCTCGCAGGCAGCCTCTGATCCTAGGTCCTATTGTATAATTTGAGGACACAACAAATAGAGGCAGCGCGTTACGCAAACGCGTTTGAAGGACTGCGCACAAAAACGGATCTTTTTGATCACGTAGAAACAAAAATCTGGACACGACTTGTCTTAAAAAAACATGAGCTAACCCTAGGCCTCCACTTTTCACCATCCTAAACAAATTAGTGCGACTGGTGCGCTCCCAGACGGAACCCCAAATAAAGATGGCAAACTGCCTGTGTATTCTTTGTATGCTGACTATTGATGCGCATAGTGCTTGCAGCACATACCAAATTTTGGCCACTAAGAATACATTACACACCGTTGCTCGGGTGAACATTGACAGATCTCGTCCACCGAACTTCGCCGTTTTTGCCTTCATTTCTTCCACCTCTCCTTGCCAATAATCTTTGGTGTCCTGGTGGTGTTGTAGAGGTACCCCTAAGTACTTGGTCGGCAAAATTGTCCACTGTATTTTTGCAAAAAATGGAGGTGTGTCCTCCCACTGTCCATACCATATGCCAGTCGACTTGGCCCAATTAATTATGCTCCCTGTTATTTTACAATATTTTGTCACAACATTCACAGCATTGCTTACACTCTGCGTGTCGTCACAAAAAACAGCGACGTCATCCGCGCATGCCAGCAGTTTTACTTCACTGTAGCCCACCCTAAAACCTCTGATGTTGCTATCATCTAATAACTTTAGACACAATGGCTCGAGATATAGGGCAAACAGTAAAGGCGATAAACCACACCCCTGTCTCACGGAAGATCTGACTTGAATGCTGGGGCTGAGTGTTCTGTTTACTATCATTTTTGTGGAGATGTCTGCATAGCACATTCTAATCCCTTCTGTTAAGATTGACCCCACGTTCACATGCTCCAAATCATCGAAAAGAATAGCGTGCGTCACCCTATCGAATGCTTTTTCTAAGTCCAATTGTAGCATGGCCACCCTACCAGAAAAGTCATCACAATGCTCAAGTACTGTTCTTGCTACGTGTATGTTAGTGGTAATTGACCTGCCCTTGATGCCACATGTTTGATGTGGCCCTATCAACCGTGTTATTATGCTTTGTAACCTTCTGCCCAAAAGTTTTGTGTATACTTTATAGTCTGTATTCGTTAGGCTGATTGGACGATAGGCACGCACAGATAGGAGAGATGTGGAATCGGTAGATTTTGGTATCAGTACAACGTGGCTCTCGCGAAACGATGGCGGCAGTAACTGGTTTTCATATGCTTCTGTGATTACGTGATAAAGGGCTGTAGCTATTTCTGTTTTGAAAATTTTATAGAATGCCCCACTCAATCCGTCAGGTCCTGGCGTTTTGCCAGGGCTCAAGTCATCTATAGCTTCCTCTATTTCTTTGATGCTAATTGGCATTTCTAATCTTTTTCGGTCTTCCTCTTCCAGTCCGGGCAAAAGATGTAAGAATTCGCGATCGAAACCTTGTTCACATTGCGGTTCCTGTCCTAAAAGTTCGTCGTAATATTCTACAAAGGCGCGTTGGACGGTTTCTTTGTCCCGTACTGCTACATTTTGGTATGTTATCGCATTTATCTCTTTTCTCGCGGCATAACTCTTTTCATCAGAAAGCGAGCGCTTTGTAGGTTGTTCCCCGCACCATAAACGTTCTGCGCGTGCGCGTATAATTGAGCCACGATATTTTTTCTTATCGACAAGTTCCAACTGTGCTTTCGTTTGTTTTATTTCATTTGCGAAACATCCCGGATGGTTGCTCTCCATGCTTAAATAAAAGTTGAGCTCACTTTGAAATTCTATTTCCTTTCTTTTTTCCTGGTGGTGTAAAACACTAGATCTTTCTATCGCTGTTAACTTCGTTTCTTGCTTAAAACACTCCCACTTTTCTGTATAATCTTTTTAACCACCCGATAACAGCTCTTTGAGGCTATCTTGAATTTTTTTTACAAAGGTTTCGTCCTGCAGCAGTTTTTCAATGAATTTCCATAGTCCCCAGTTGAAACTTGACGGCTTTTTTGGACCAAGTGAAAAAAGGACCAAACTGTGGTCGCTAAAATAAACATGGCTGATTTCATAATCACTGCACAATGGTATCGCTTCCGCAGAAACATAGACACGATCCAGTCTTGCGTGGCTGTCCCCTTGAAAATGAGTGAACTGAGGTGCATCATTATTGGCCAAAACGGCGCCTACATCCTCTAAATTATGTTCTTCCACCAGTGCTGCTAAACGTAGCGCACTTACATCGAGACCAGGCTGCTTACGGGCTCTGTCTTCCACTTTGCAGACACAGTTGAAGTCTCCCATGATGACTATGGTTCTCTCACACCTCAAGTGACATCCACGCTTTCAAAAAACGCCCTGCGCTCGGCTGTTCTATTCGGCGCGTAACTGCAGATAACACGCCACTTCAGAGTACAAAACAAAAAATCACACATTATAATGCGCCCGCTATCATCACTAAATACATTTTCAACAGATATCCCAATATTATTCCGTAGAAAGAGCGCACAGCCCCCAGCCCTTCCAACAGAATGGGAAACACACACATAATATCTAGTCATGAAAGGTTGCACTAGGCGGTCCGTCCCTTCCTCAGTTTCAATCTTTGTTTCCTGAACCGCAATGATGTCAAGATTCTTTTCGATGAACAAGCGGTTAAGCTGACATTGCTTCCTCCTTGCCGTAAGACCCCGCACGTTAATCATGCCGACGCGTAAGGGTGTTTCGAGGCGTAGCTCCATTTCTACATGAAAGAGATCACAATCTATGCACTGCTAGTGTCGGCTACGAAAGGTCACTCACATTGCCTTCACGTGTCTGCAGTCAGCTTGCACGCTTGACTGGCATTCCATCCACAGCTCCGAAGTAGCAGCATTGTCTCCCCTCAACCCCCACTGAAACGGGCACAAACACACGCAAGTACGACGTATTAAGTCGGAGGTGTCCCCGACACCTTTCTGTCCGGCGGTATGTTTGGCGCCGGTCGAAAGGTAGGCCTCCGGGCAGTTGCTGTCTTCACAGGTGGCTCGCTCGCGGTTGGGGTGTTCGACTGTTGGTCCCCGCCGGCACTTTCTTCGTGCGTTCTCTTAGCCGCTTCCGCCGCTTTGCTTCTTTCCGTAGTGTCCATGACGCATGCCTCATCCTGGGAAGTTGTTACGGAGGGTTTCTTGCCTGCACTTGCGTCGATGTTTGTTTCAGCCTCTTTAGCAGGTGTAGGCGCGCCTGATGTCAATATGGCTCCACTCGCGACCTGCGTAAGATCGTGTTTCTCGGTCGTTACCGCCAAGTCTTTCTTCGAAGGCGGCGACAAGGTTGGTCCAGGCCCACTGACAATTTCCTCCACGTCAACTTCGTCCATAAGGAGCTCGTTGATGATTTCCTCATTTTTTGGTGGCCCTGCAATGCTTGCGTACGTGCGTACGCACTGACTTTCTTCGTGGCCGAATCGTCGACACACAGAACAACGCGGCACGCGGCACTCACGTCTGATGTGCCCCGTATGGTTGCACCGAAGACATAGGGGAGCACGACCTGCCACGACCACTAGCGCCATTATGCCTGCTATTCGTATCTGATGCGGAAGATCATCAATTGTCAAGCCAGGCTTCAGCTTCAGGGACACCGTACGCATAGACGATCCCTTGTCCGTGACATCTTGTACACGCCAGCGTTCTTTTTGGATGTCGGATACTTTCCCGTACGGAACAAACGCCGCACGTACGTCATCGTCATGCACATTGTGCAGTAACCAGTGCAGCTTTAGCCGCACCTCCCGGTTATGCGGATCCACAACCAAACAGCGTCGTTCCTTGACTTGAACTTCCGCGTGCTTCAGCATCTTCTTCGTCGCCTCTGCACTCTCGAACGTCACAGCCCAGACGTGGTTCATCTGAAACGCCCCCAAGGCGACAACCTCAGGGAGCAATTCCAGATGAGCCAACATGTCACGAAAATCTTCGACACGAAATGGCCTCGCTTTCACGTCACCGTGAAGAAAAACGGTGTTTAAAACACGAACCTGTTGGCAGACGCGGCAAAACAACGTGGTAATCCTGTTCAGCGGTAGCAGTCATCCTGTTTCCGCGGCTTGGCATAGCCGCAAACACCGCCCCTACGGAGCGCGACATTCAACGTCCGCACCGAACGGTAGCCGGAAGTAGAATCCCGATTGCGCCACGGAGGCGGCTGCTCGGCGCTCTCCCCACCACGCACTTGCTACAGAAAATCTACCAGAATAAATACAGCAAAAAGCATCAAAAAGGAGAAGCTTCGCCCCAGGGAGGGCTCGAACCTCCAACCTTTCGGTTAACAGCCGAACGCGCTAGCCGATTGCGCCACGGAGGCTTTTTTTTTTTCTTTATTTCCGTTTTCAACAACATACAGTAATACAAGTGAGAAATATTTCAAAAGGTAAAATACATGAGCTAGTCTTGAGCATGATGCAATTTTAAAAAGGCTTTAGTGACGCGAATTCATCCAATTGCGTCACCCATTGAGGAGCGTTGACCGCAAAGTTCAGTACATCTCTTGTATAGATAACGCTTTCCATGAAATATTGTCGCGCTGGTCGTGCATCAATGTCAGCATATCTATCTGCCATCCGTGTTTTCCAAAGTGCATGCATACAAAGCAACATAATCATATCACTAGGAACGCCCCCTGTTTCGTCATAAGGCAAGAACCGTATGCCAAATGGTGACAGTACTAAATCTTTTTTAATTGTGCGCTGAAGAATGTCCCACAAAAATCGTGCATCGTGGCAATCCAGAAATATATGCTCAATAGTTTCCGGTTTCTGGCATATTCTACAGTTTATTGTCCAGGGAACAAAAATACCCTTGTTTGAAGCCATGGCTTCACAGGGAGCGTTTCAGTATGCAATTGAAAGAAAAATGTTTTCGCAGAGCTTCGTACAGGCATTCGCTTAACTCTTTTCAACACGTTTCTTTCATCACCCAAATAATAGTTTGCCCTATATAAAGGTGTCGGAAGAAAAACATCCACTAAATCTTTATAGAACTTTTTCTTTCCTACAATGCAAAGGTATTCAAGAGAAAAATACGCGCGAACAATGCGATAAGCAGCCACAACCTCGCGCAGGAAACATGGTAGTGCACTATGTGTTGCAGCGCTGGTTGACACAACATAATCCGCAAGATGGTTCCGCAGGCGTACTTGTATTACAGTTCTCAAAAATGTATCACTCTGATCACGCAAAAAGATAAATCTTGAAACTACTTGTTTCAAGAACAAATGCGACAGCCCTAGTCCGCCGTTCCGCACTGCATGAAACAGATTGCATCGGCTTGTGCGCTCCCAACTGGAGCCCCAAATAAAAACTGCAAGCACTCGGTGGAGTTTCTGTATTGTCATTCTTGTCATACTCAATACCTGCAATACATAGAATATTTTGGCCACTAGAAATGTATTGCACACATTTGCTCTTGTAAATACTGAGAATTTGTGACCGCCCCATTTCTGAGTCTGGTCTCTTACTCTATCAGCTTCCTCAAGCCAATAACCAGTCGTTGAATTATGGTGTTGCAGTGGCACTCCAAGGTATACGTTTGTCGAATTCGACCATTGCATGCTGCAGTACACCTTTGGTGTGATTGGCCAGTTTCCATACCAAATGCCGAGACTCTTTGTCCAGTTGACAGCACTTCCTGTGGCTTCACAAAAGGCTGTAGTCTCTTTCACTACTATTTCAACACTTTTTATGTCTGAACAAAACACAGCAATATCGTCGGCATATGCCAACACTTTGACTTCATTATTACAGTATCGGAAGCCTTGACTAGTGGGGTTCTGAAGAATCTTTAAACAGAAAGGTTCTACATACAGAGCAAATAACAATGACGAGACTGGACATCCTTGGCGCAGACTAGCGGTAACTGTTATACTTTCACTAAGTTGCTTATTTATTACTAGTTTAGTGGTACAGCATTCATAAGCCATTCGCACACCATCTAGAATGACAGAACCTACATTGGTGTGTTCCAGTATTAATAGTAAAATTTCGTGTGTAACCTTATCAAACGCCTTTTCAAGGTCTAACTGTAGCATGGCAACCCGACCTTCTTCGGCATCACATGATTCAAGTATGCTTCTGGCAACGTGGATATTAGTGTATATCGTTCTTCCTTGGATTCCACAGGTCTGGTGAGGCCCAATTAGTATTTTAATTACTTTTTGAAGTCGCTTAGCAAGCACTTTCATGTGAACTTTATAATCAACATTTGTGAGGCTTATTGGTCTGTAAGCCTCTACAGAGCGTAACTTCAAAGGATCATTGGTCTTTGGAATTAGTACCATATGTGTCATCCTAAATGATGGGGGCATCCTTTTCATTTCGTAACACTCATTTATTACGCGGTGCAATACTTCTGCCATTTCTGCTTTAAAGCATTTATAGAAAGCTGCCCCTAGTCCATCTGGTCCAGGTGATTTACCAAGGCTTAAGTCATCAATTGCTTTTTCAACTTCTTTCACGCTAATTGGTCTTTCTAGCTCCTCACATAGTTCTTTGTCTAATTTAGGCATTAGTGGCAGGAAGTTATTTTTAAACAGCTCGGTGTTTTCTTTCTTATGATTTAGTAAGTTACGGAAGCGCTCAACGAAGGCCATTTCAATGATATTACTATCTGTGGTAACACGGTTGTGATAACAAATTTCGTTTATTTCTTTTTTTTTACTGCATGCCGCTTTTCATCGCCTAGCGCTCGTTTGGTGGGCGTTTCCCCGCACCAAAACCGCTCTGCGCGTGCCCTGACTACTGCGCCTCGATATCTTTCAATGTCAACTGCTTCTAGCTTACTTTTAATTTCTTTTATTTGCTTTGCAAAGAAACCCGGCTTGTAGTTTTCCGTTGCAATCATAAATTCTAGCGTGGTATAAAGTTCCTTTTCTTTCTCTTTTTCTTTTCTGTGTAGCACATATGCTCGGTCAATCGCAGCAAGTTTTATCTCTGATTTAAAGATTTCCCATGAAGCTGAAATGCTACCTGACTCATCACACAACAAGTTACGTATCTTTTCTTTTAGTTTTTCAAGAAAAGGTTGATCTTGTAATAATTTATCGTTGAACTTCCAAGTAAACCAATTAAATTTGGAAGCTTTTTCTTTTGTGCCCACAGTAACTGTTACTAAACAGTGATCACTGAAACTAACACATTTGACGTGATAGTCAACACATTCAGGCAAAAAAAGAGCAGGCACATAAATACGGTCTAACCTGGCATGGAAGTCACCTTGGAAGTGGGTGTACGCCGTGCCGTTTCCAGAGACTAGTATGCTTCCTAGATCTTCTAGGTCATGTTCATTTACAGCTTCTGTCAAATACATCGCACTTTTGTCTCTCGCCATTAACTTTTTACTTCTATCCTCTGGTCTTTGCACACAATTAAAGTCGCCAAACAGGATGACATTTCGGTCACACATTACATAGGATTGTATAGTTCCAAAAAATTCACGTCTTTCTCGGGCTGTATTAGGCGCGTAAACGCATAGGGCCCGCCATAACATACCACAAAATCCAAAATCCAACACAACAAACCGGCCACTCTGGCATGCTATAACTGCTTCTTCAACAATATCTATAGAATTTCGATATAATATCAAGCAGCCTCCAGACGTACCCACAGCATGCGACACGCAAATATTAAATCTAGCTCTGAAAGTTTCCACCATTCGATCTGTTTGCTCTTGGGTCTCGATTTTTGTTTCTTGTACGGCGATCAGATCCAGATCATTTTCTAAGAGAAGGCGACTTAGCTGGTATTGTTTCCTGCGGGCTGACAAGCCACGCACATTTAAGGTCGCTATGCGTAAAGGAAATTTTAGTTTGTTAGCCATATTAAACAGGTTTTACAATACTTGTAGTACTCACATCGCCGTTCGACAGCATGGTAGGCTCCGACATCGTTTTGTTGCTGGTGGGTTTAGAGCCATCTTGTCACATAAAGAGGCCCGATCAGTGATCGGACTGTTCGAGTTCTCACTACACAAACAGTTCCCTCGCTAAGGCGGGGGGGGGGGGGGGGGCTCTGTGGGCGTCGGTCTCCGGTCGGGTGGTACATTGGGCTTGAAATGCGTGATGCTGCGACGAGCAGTGCCCGTCTTCGTAGGTGGTTCCCCTGTGCTCGTCTGGCCGTTGTTCTGTCTGTTGTCTTGGGTTTCATCACGGGTACGCTTCGCTGCAGCGCTGGTAACTGTTTCCATTGCGACCTCGGGAGCTTCCGTCACTTCAATTATATCTTTTGAAGGCATAGTCGTATTAGCAACTTCATGTTGACTAGCGGGCATTTGTCTGTGTTAGTTGACGCGGCTACGGGGCCATCGTCGTCGTTGGTGTCCTTCGTGTTCGTATCTTTCTTTCCGGGTGGCTTTGTCTCAACAGTTGTCACAGCGGAGTCTTCATGCTCATCTTCCCGTGTAGCTTCCTTGGCGTCATTCAGGTCCATAATATGTTCTGACGTATCATAACTTCGCGGTGGGCCTGCTACTGATGCATAAGATCGCACGCACATGGTCTCATCGTGGCCATAGCGGCGACAATGGCCACAGCGTGGGACACGACAGTCTCGTCGCATGTGTCCGATGCCGTGGCACCGGAGGCAGAGCGGTGCTCTGCCCGGAACAGAGACAAGCGCCAGGTCTTCCGCAACTCGCAGTTGATGCGGCAAGTCATCCGTACTCACGCCCACCTTCAGTTGTAAGGTCACTGACCTCGTTGTAGTATTCTTCTCGTTACAGCCTTGAACACGCCACTTATCTCTGGTGACTTCCAGGACTTTGCCGAATGGAGCCAATGCAGTGCGCACGTCTTCATCGGGAACGCCATGCAAAAGCCAGTACAGCTTTATCCTTAGCGCCTGGTCGCACAGATCGACTATAACGCAGCGTCGGTCTTTCACAGTGAAGTTTCCAGCTGCCAGCATCTTTTTCTTTGCTTCGCTGTCACAGAACGTCACCGCCCAGACATGATTCATTTGATAAGCACCTAGTGCGACCACTTCCGGCAGTAGCGAAAGTTGCTCGAGTGCATCTCTAAAATGTTCGACCCTATACGGCCTGGCTTTCAAATCGGCGTGTAAAAAGACAGTGTCCTTCACAGTCGTACCTGAGGGCAAAGTCGGCAAAACAATTTGGTAGTCCTGGCTGAACATCTCTGTTGACCTGTTACCGCCGCCTCGGGGGGCGGCTATACCTGCTCCTTGGGAGCTCATGAGACGCACGTCCGCACGCTACGGTGGCCGGAAATGGAATCTCATTGCGCCACGGAGGCGGCTGCTCGGCGCTCTCCCCACCACGCACTTGCTACAGAAAATCTACCAGAATAAATACAACAAAAAAGCATCAAAAGGAGAAGCTTCGCCCCCGGGAGGGCTCGAACCTCCAACCTTTCGGTTAACAGCCGAACGCGCTATCCGATTGCGCCACGGAGGCTTTTTTTTTTCTTCTTTATTGCCGTTCTTTGACAAAAATACAAACACACATACACATGAAGCGAATATATTTACAATGCTCTGGTGGTATAAACGCCTGCCGTAAATTGGCTGGCGCACTATGTTAAAAACGCTTTAGACAGACGAGTACTACTAACAAAGTTGCCCATTCAGGCTTAGCTAGTCATGCATTGCAAGCCTCGCGCAAGAACAAAATACTTTCAATAAAATGCTCCCTAGCTGAGCGAATAACCAGACGTTCATGCCTGACATCCATGCGCGTTTTCCACAGGCTGTGTAGAGTCAGCACCATAAACATGTCATAAGGAACACCATCTTCACTCGCAATTGGAAGGAAACGGATGCCGCACGGTGTGACAGGTAAATCCTTTTTCATTGTACGTTGCAGAATGTCCCACAGGAAAAGTGCGTCCGAGCAATCCAAGAAAATGTGTTCTATTGTCTCGGGTTTCCTACACAAGATGCAGTTTATGGACCACGCCACAAAAAGGCCTTTTTGTTGTAGCCAAGGTTTGACGGGAAGAGTTCCAGTATGCAGTTGGAAGAAGAAAGTTTTGACCCCAGACTGCACTGGCATCCGTTTCACTCGCTTCAATACGTCCACTCCTGTGGTCGCTGAAACATAGAACGGTACAAAGGAACCGGCATACAAATATCTACTAGGTCCTTGTACAATTTTTTCCTTCCAACAATAGGAAGATAATCAAATGAAAAGCGAGCACACAAGAATTCCACGGACCAAGCTTTCTCCCGTAAAAAGCCGCGGAGACTTGCACCATTTGCGGATCTTGAGGATACGATAAACTGAGGTAACACATCTCGTAAACGTACTTGGCACACTGTTCGCAAAAAGGGATCCTTCTGATCTCGCAGGAAAATAAATCTCGAGACAACTTGCCTCAAAAACAAATGCACCAACCCAAGGCCCCCAGACTTCACCGATCGAAATAAATTCGTGCGACTGGTTCTCTCCCATGTGGATCCCCATATAAAAACAGCACATGCTCTGTGTATCTTTTGGATGGTCATTCTTGACACGCACAGTGCTTGCAGCACATACGAGATTTTCGCAAAAAGAAAAAGATTGCATACTGTTGATCGCGCGAAAATCGACAAATTCCTACCTCCAAACTTTGTTGCTTTAACTTTAACTTGCTCTACTTCTTCTTGCCAATAATCATTTGTATCACGGTAGTGTTGTAGCGGTACTCCAAGGTACCGCGCAGGTGTCACGGTCCACTGCATATTTTCAAAAAATTCTGCTTTATCGTTCCAATTACCATGCCAGATTCCCAATGATTTGCTCCGGTTTATCGCACTTCCGGTGACCTTGCAGAATCTGTTTGGTACCTCTACTGCATTAGAGACGCTTTCCTTGTCTCGACAGAATAGGGCGATATCGTCCGCGTAGGCTAAAATCTTTACTTCTCTGGAGGCCATCGAAAATCCCCTTATGATAGTACTACTAATAACCTTTAAGCAAAATGGTTCAATGTATAAGGCAAAAAGTAAAGGCGATAAGGCACATCCTTGGCGCAGAGCGGACTTAACTTCTATCATAGCCGTTGGCTGTTAACTATTAGTTTTGTAGATACCCCATCGTAACACATTTTAACACCTTGCAGAAGAACAGAACCTATGTTGGCATGTTCCAAAACAAGAAATAGTGTTTCGTGCGACACTCTATCGAACGCTTTCTCCAGGTCAAGTTGCAACAGTGCCACCCTATCTGAGAAAGCGTCACAACTTTCCAATATTGTTCTCGCTACATGTACGTTGGTGACAATAGATCGTCCTCTTATACCACAAGTCTGGTGGGGCCCTACTAATTGTTGTATCACATTTTGGAGTCTCTGTGCAAGAACCTTGGTGTATATTTTATAATCTGTGTTTGTGAGACTTGTCGGGCGGTACGCCCGTACCGACAACAATGCGTGAGTGTCTTCAGACTTTGGTATCAACACCGTGTGACTCTGACGAAAAGAAGGAGGGAGCACACAGTTCTCATACGCTTCCGTAATTACTTTATGTAAGGGAATGGCTATGTCCTGCTTAAAGGCTTGGTAGAAAGCGGAGCTGAGACCGTCTGGCCCTGGCGTTTTTCCGGAGCTGAGCGCGTCAATCGCCCATTTTATTTCTTCGACAGTGATTGATTCTTCAAGCCTTTTCGTTACTTCACCCTCAAGGCTTGGCAATAGTGGCAAGAATTCATTATCAAATCCTTCTTCCCGAATTGGCTCATGCCCTAGCAGTTCGCAGTAATGCTCATAAAAGGCCCGGCGTATGGTTTCTTTGTCTCGTACAACCACACTGCCATATGTTACGGCTGTTATCTCATTCCGCGAGGCATAAGCTCGTTCGTCACCGAGTGAACGCTTCGTCGGCTGTTCGCCGCACCATAACTTTTGCGCGCGTGCTCGTATGACCGCACCTTTATATCTTTCAGCTTCGACTAATTCCAAATGGGATTTAATTTCCTTTATTTCTTTCGTATACCTTCCAGGGCTATTATTTTCTAGGCATAAATAAAAATTTAGATTCGTTTGCATTTCTACTTCTTTTTTCTTTTTTCTTTTCCTCTCGTCGCAAAGCACCGGACCTTTCTATAGCGAACATTTTGACTTCTTGTTTAAAATGCTCCCACGCTTCTGCATGACTTTTGTGTTGTGTTGTGAACCATACTTGAAGTCTATCATTAACGCCGATCAAAAATGATTCATCTTCAAGGAGCTTCACATTAAATTTCCACAATTCCCAGTTGAAAGCAGTCGACTTTTTCTGGCCAACAGCAAAGATAACTAAGCTGTGGTCAGAAAAGGAAAGATGGCTCACTTCATATAGATTACACAGTGGTATTAGATCTGCCGATATGTAGGCGCTATCCAACCTGGCGTGACTATTTCGCTGATAATGGGTGAACGGTGTCGTATCTGCATTGGCCATCACACCCCCAACGTCCTCTAAATTGTAGTTTTCTATCGCCTCATTCAAGTACCGCGCACTTGCATCATGAATAGGGGGGCTTCCAACCCTGTCTTTTACGTTACAGACGCAATTGAAATCACCCATCATCACAACAATTTCATCACACTGCAAATGGGCTTCAACACTTTCAAAGAAAGCCTTGCGCTCGTTCAGCTTATTGGGTGCATACAAGCAAATAATCCGCCATTTCAAATCAGCAAAACACACATCGCAAACAATTAGTCGACCACCCTCGTCTGTGTAGACGCTTTCTACCGAGAAGCCTAAAGCGCTTCTCAGAAATAGTGCACAACCGCCTGCAGTACCGGCTGCGTGGGACACACATACGTAGAAACGTGACCTAAATGGATCCAGCATTCGATCCGTTCCTTCTTCACTATCGACTTTTGTTTCTTGTACAGCGATTACGTCAAGGTTATTTTCCATGAACAGGCGACAAAGCTGGTATTGCTTGCGCCTTCCTGCAAGGCCTCGAACATTAATTGTACCAAATCGTAATGCTGTGTCTAGGTGTATTTCCATGGCAATGTGAGAAGGCGCGTCAGACCGAAATCTCTCTTAAGCAGACTACATGCCACAGTTGACACTCACTTCGTTCGCATGTGACGTCAGTCTTCACATCCTCCGTCGTCTTATCCGGCAGCTCGATGTCAGCCTCGGTCAAAAACAATTTCGGAGTCACCGCCCCCCTCCCCTCCCCCACCGCAGTACGCCCACATACTGCGAACACTGGCTGCGGGTTCACGTCGGTCCCGACGCTGGCCCTTTTCTGTCCGCTGGGATGTTGGGGGCTGGCTTGAAGCTTAACCGGCGCCCAGTCGGTGTTTTCGCAAGTGGTTCTTCGTGGCTTGCTTCAGTTGATCTTTCGTCATTTTTCACGGTATTGTCAAGCGGGCGTTTTAAAGGACCTGCTCCTTTGAGTGGTTCCGTCGTGTCCATAGGACTTGGAGTGTGTCCGAGTGATTCGGCAGGCTCGTTGACTGTCTTGTTCTTGTCATCCTTGTCGGCAAGCTTTTCTTTGGCTTCAGTTGGAGAGGACTTCTTTGCAACTTCTTTGGTGTCCATATTCTTCTCAGGCTCACGAGTGCCGTCCTTCGGAGCGGGGCTTTGCACCATGCCGTCCCTTCCAGCGGCCTCTTCAGCATCGACTGCGTCCATTGTGTGCTCCTGGATGACTTCATCACTTTTAGTTGCTCCCGCCACGTTGGCGTATGTTCGCACGCACGAGCTTTCGTCATGCCCGAAGCGGCGACACATAGCACAGCGTGGCACGCGACACTCTCGCCTGATATGGCCTGTGCGGTTGCACCTCAGGCACAGCGGGGCACGCCCAGGCGCCACCAGCAGTGTCATGACGCCGGAGATCCGAAGTTGGTGCGGGAGGTCGTCAATGGTAACACCCGATTTGAGCTTCAGGGATACCGTGCGAGTTGACGAACCTTTATCAGTCATGCCTTGAACGCGCCACCGTTCCTTGAACACCTCGGTGACCTTCCCAAAAGGGGCGAGCGCGGCACGCACGTCCTCATCTTGCACGTTGTGCAGAAGCCAGTAGATCTTGAGCCGCACATCCTGGCTGTCTGGGTTGACAACCAGGCAGCGACGCTCCTTCACCATAATGTCACCGAGGTCCAGCATCTTCTTCATTGCCTCTGGGCTTCTAAACGTAACTGCCCACACGTGGTTCATTTGGAAGGCCCCCAAGGCGTCAACCTCGGGGAGCACCCCCAGGCGAACCAGCGTGTCTCAG
The DNA here is from genome assembly GCF_013339745.2 of Dermacentor silvarum. Classification (NCBI taxonomy): domain Eukaryota; kingdom Metazoa; phylum Arthropoda; class Arachnida; order Ixodida; family Ixodidae; genus Dermacentor; species Dermacentor silvarum. The sequence continues at coordinate 288,004,905 of NC_051154.1, forward strand.
AAATCCTCAACTCGGTAGGGTCTTGCCTTTACGTCTCCGTGAAGAAATAGCGTGTTGGCTACGCATGGTCCTGTAGGCAGAGGCGGCAAAATGACTTGGTAATCTTCGCAATCCATAGCAGCATTCCTGTTACCGCGGCTCGACTGAACCGCTAAGACCGCCCCGTTGGAGCACATGAAAACACATCCGTAGGCTTCCGCGGCCGGAAGTGGAATATTGCGCCACGGAGGCCGCTGCTCGGCGCTCTCCCGACCACGCACTTGCTACAGAAAATCTACCAGAATAAATACAACAAAAAAGCATCAAAAGGGGAAGCTTCGCCCCCGGGAGGGCTCGAACCTCCAACCTTTCGGTTAACAGCCGAACGCGCTATGCGATTGCGCCACGGAGGCGGCTGCTCGGCGCTCTCCCGACCACGCACTTGCTACAGAAAATCTACCAGAATAAATACAACAAAAGAGCATGAAAAGGTGAAGCTTCGCTTACGGGAGGTCTCGAACCTCCAACCTTTCGGTTAACAGCCGAACGCGCTAGCCGATTGCGCCACGGAGGCGGCTTCTCGGTGCTCTCCCCACCACGCACTTGCTACAGAAAATCTACCAGAATAAATACAACAGAAAAGCATCAAAAGAAGAAGCTTCGCCCCCGGGAGGGCTCGAACCTCCAACCTTTCGGTTAACAGCCGAACGCGCTAGCCGATTGCGCCACGGAGGCGGCTTCTCGGCGCTCTCCCCACCACGCACTTGCTACAGAAAATCTACCAGAATAAATACAACAAAAAAGCATCAAAAGGAGAAGCTTCGCCCCGGGGAAGGCTCGAACCTCCAACCTTTCGGTTAACAGCCTAACGCGCTAGCCGATTGCGCCACGGAGGCGGCTGCTCGGTGCTCTCCCCACCACGCACTTGCTACAGAAAATCTACCAGAATAAATACAACAAAAAAGCATCAAAAGGAGAAGCTTCGCCCCCGGGAGGGCTCGAACCGACGTTGCTGCCCGTTGCGTCGTTCTTTTCCGACGGGTCTTCCACTGTCTGCATTGGCACACATGCTTCCGCTGAGTTGATTGTGCTTTCTTCCGTAGTCTTGTCCGTTGTATCTTCTGCCCCTCCATCGGTAGCCTTGTTGTCCACTGGTACCACCGCCTCGACAGCCGGTGCAAGCGAACAGGCTGCCGCACTTGGGGTTGCCTGGTCTCCTGCCCCTTTTGCCGCGTCCTCGGCCTCGGCCACATCCATCACCAACTGCGCGGCGTCGTCACCCTTGGCCGGCCCGGTCGCAGAAGCGTACGTGCGTATGCACTGGTCTTCCGAGTGACCAAACCTGCGGCATTGCGAGCACCGAGGGACCTTGCACTCCCGACGTACATGACCAGAGCCTTGGCAGCGCAAGCACTGCATTGGGCGGCCAGGCACGACAACAAGTGCCAGTTCACCTGCGACCCTGATTTGGTGTGGGAGGTCTTCCAGCTTCACGCCGCTCTTGAGCAACACGGAGCGGGTAGTCGTCCCCTTGTCGCTGATTCCTTGTACCCGCCATCGCTCTCGGGTGACCTGAACGACCTTTCCAAAGGCCGCCCAGCGCCGTTCTTACATCTTCATCAGCCACACCGTGTATTAGCCAATGAAGACGCAGCCGTACCTGCTGGTCTTGGGGGTCAACCACGATGCAGCGCCGCCCCTTTACCTTGAGCTCCTTGACGTCCATCAGCCGTTTCGTGGCGTCGGCGTTGTTCATGGTCACCGCCCAGACGTGGTTGATCTGGTAAGCCCCAAGCGCAAGCACCTCCGGCAGCAGTCCTGTTGGGCCGAGAGCGTCCCGAAAATCCTCAGCTCTGTAAGGCCTGGCTCGCACGTCACCGTGCAAAAATACGGTGTTCAACACCACGCGTCCTTTTGGCAGGGGAGGCAAAATAATCTGATAGCCTGTGTCGTCTTCGCAGTTCACCCTGTTTCCGCGGCCAACTAGGGCCGCTGTCGCCGCTCCATTGGAGCCCATGACTCTGCTGACCGCTCAGCTCGGCTGTCGGAAGCAGAATGGCACGGAGGCGGCTTCTCGGCGTTCTCCCCACCACGCACTTGCTACAGAAAATCTACCAGAATAAATACAACAAAAAAGCATCAAAAGGAGAAGCTTCGCCCCCGGGAGGGCTCGAACCTCCAACCTTTCGGTTAACAGCCGAACGCGCTAGCCGATTGCGCCACGGAGGCGGCTTCTCGGTGCTCTCCCCACCACGCACTTGCTACAGAAAATCTACCAGAATAAATACAACAAAAAATCATCAAAAGGAGAAGCTTCGCCCCCGGGATGGCTCGAACCTCCAACCTTTCGGTTAACAGCCGAACGCGCTAGCCGATTGCGCCATGGAGGCGGCTTCTCGGCGCTCTCCCCACCACGCACTTGCTACAGAAAATCTACCAGAATAAATACAACAAAAAAGCATCAAAAGGAGAAGCTTCGCCCCCCGGGAGGGCTCGAACCTCCAACCTTTCGGTTAACAGCCCAACGCGCTAGCCGATTGCGCCACGGAGGCGGCTGCTCGGTGCTCTCCCCACCACGCACTTGCTACAGAAAATCTACCAGAATAAATACAACAGAAAAGCATCAAAAGAAGAAGCTTCGCCCCCGGGAGGGCTCGAACCTCCAACCTTTCGGTTAACAGCCGAACGCGCTAGCCGATTGCGCCACGGAGGCGGCTTCTCGGCGCTCTCCCCACCACGCACTTGCTACAGAAAATCTACCAGAATAAATACAACAAAAAAGCATCAAAAGGAGAAGCTTCGCCCCGGGGAAGGCTCGAACCTCCAACCTTTCGGTTAACAGCCTAACGCGCTAGCCGATTGCGCCACGGAGGCGGCTGCTCGGTGCTCTCCCCACCACGCACTTGCTACAGAAAATCTACCAGAATAAATACAACAAAAAAGCATCAAAAGGAGAAGCTTCGCCCCCGGGAGGGCTCGAACCTCCAACCTTTCGGTTAACAGCCGAACGCGCTAGCCGATTGCGCCACGGAGGCGGCTTCTCGGCGCTCTCCCCACCACGCACTTGCTACAGAAAATCTACCAGAATAAATACAACAAAAAAACATCAAAAGGAGAAGCTTCGCCCCCGGGAGGGCTCGAACCTCCAACCTTTCGGTTAACAGCCGAACGCGCTAGCCGATTGCGCCACGGAGGCGGCTGCTCGGTGCTCTCCCCACCACGCACTTGCTACAGAAAATCTACCAGAATAAATACAACAAAAAAGCATCAAAAGGAGAAGCTTCGCCCCCGGGAGAGCTCGAACCTCCAACCTTTCGGTTAACAGCCGAACGCGCTATCCGATTGCGCCACGGAGGCTTTTTTTTTTCCTTTATTTCCGTTTTCAACAACATACAGTAGTACAAGTGAGAAATATTTCAAAAGGTAAAATACATCAGCTAGTCTTGAGCATGATGCAATTTTAAAAGGGCTTTAGTGACGCGAATTCATCCAATTGCGTCACCCATTCAGGAGCGTTGACCGCAAAGTTCAGTACATCTCTTGTATAGATAACGCTTTCCATGAAATATTGTCGCGCTGGTCGTGCATCAATGTCAGCATATCTATCTGCCATCCGTGTTTTCCAAAGTGCATCCATACAAAGCAACATAATCATATCACTAGGAACGCCCCCTGTTTCGTCATAAGGCAAGAACCGTATGCCAAATGGTGACAGTACTAAATTTTTTTTAATTGTGCGCTGAAGAATGTCCCACAAAAATCGTGCATCGTGGCAATCCAGAAATATACGCTCAATAGTTTCCGGTTTCTGGCATATTCTACAGTTTATTGTCCAGGGAACAAAAATACCCTTGCTTTGAAGCCATGGCTTCACAGGGAGCGTTTCAGTATGCAATTGAAAGAAAAATGTTTTCGCAGAGCTTCGTACAGGCATTCGCTTAACTCTTTTCAACACGTTTCTTTCATCACCCAAATAATAGTTTGCCCTATATAAAGGTGTCGGAAGAAAAACATCCACTAAATCTTTATAGAACTTTTTCTTTCCTACAATGCAAAGGTATTCAAGAGAAAAATACGCGCGAACAATGCGATAAGCAGCCACAACCTCGCGCAGGAAACATGGTAGTGCACTATGTGTTGCAGTGCTGATTGACACAACATAATCCGCAAGATGGTTCCGCAGGCGTACTTGTATTACAGTTCTCAAAAATGTATCACTCTGATCACGCAAAAAGATAAATCTTGAAACTACGTGTTTCAAGAACAAATGCGACAGCCCTAGTCCGCCGTTCCGCACTGCATGAAACAGATTGCATCGGCTTTCGCGCTCCGAACTGGAGCCCCAAATAAAAACTGCAAACACTCGGTGGAGTTTCTGTATTGTCATTCTTGTCATACTCAATACCTGCAATACATAGAATATTTTGGCCACTAGAAATGTATTGCACACATTTGCTCTTGTAAATACTGAGAATTTGGGACCGCCCCATTTCTGAGTCTGGTCTCTTACTCTATCAGCTTCCTCAAGCCAATAACCAGTCGTTGAATTATGGTGTTGCAGGGGCACTCCAAGGTATACGTTTGTCGAATTCGACCATTGCATGTTGCAGTACACCTCTGGTGTGATTGGCCAGTTTCCATACCAAATGCCGAGACTCTTTGTCCAGTTGACAGCACTTCCTGTGGCTTCACAAAAGGCTGTAGTCTCTTTCACTACTATTTCAACACTTTTATGTCTGAACAAAACATAGCAATGTTGTCGGCATATGCCAACACTTTGACTTCATTATTACAGTATTGGAAGCCTTGAATAGTGGGGTTCTGAAGAATCTTTAAACAGAAAGGTTCTACATACAGAGCAAATAACAATGACGAGACTGGACATCCTTGGCGCAGACTAGAGGTAACTGTTATACTTTCACTAAGTTGCTTATTTATTACTAGTGAAATGAGGTTTATTGATGCAGGCGTAGATGTAGGTCCTTCGGATATACTGGCACAGAACGGGCGGCTAAACAGTTACGTCGGGCAGCGCTCTTAGCGGTAACTTCGGCGTCGTCTTTTGCGGAGCGATCACGATGCTGCTACTGCTGGTGGTGTGCATCATCTGCAGAACATGTTGCACGTCTTCTTCATCACAATCACCCCCGGGATAAAAATCAGCCATCCTGGCGACTCAAACAGTAGTGATCACGAGCGGCTCACGGTAGGGCTTAAGGCGATCGACGTGAACAATGTCACGTCCACGACAACGGAGGTCAGAGGGGGGTGTCAGTGGTTCGATTAGGTAATTCACCGCAGACGTGCGCTGGACAATGCGATAAGGTCCATCGAAGCGGGGAAGAAGTTTGGAAGAGAGCCCAGGAGCATGCGCAGGGACTGACAGCCAGACGAGGTCGCCGGGAGAGAAGACAGGTTGCTCACAGTGGGCGTCATGGAGCCTTTTCTGGCGCTGTTGCTCAGCGGTGGGGAAGTGGCGCGCTAACTTGCGACACTCCTCGGCATGACGTGCTGCAGTCGAAACGGGCACACACTCAGAAGCATCGGGCTGGTAGGGTAGCAGGGTGTCCATGGCGTGGGATGGGTGACGGCCATAAAGCAAAAAGTAGGGAGAAAATCCAGTGGTAGTCTGGGTTGCAGTGTTGTAGGCGAACGTAACAAATGGTAGGATAAGGTCCCAATCTGTGTGGTCAGATGCGACGTACATGGCCAGCATGTCACCCAGGGTCCGGTTGAAACGTTCCGTGAGTCCATTCGTCTGGGGGTGGTAGGCGGTGGTTGTCCTATGAATAACGTGGCACTGAGCCAGAAGAACTTCGACAACCTCAGACAAAAAGACGCGCCCTCTATCGCTGAGAAGTTCACGAGGTGGGCCGTGACGGAGGATGAAACAGCGGAGCAGGAAGGAGGCGACGTCGCGCGCAGTGGCGGAAGGTAGTGCCGCAGTTTCAGCATATCGCGTAAGATGGTCGACGGCGACGATGATCCAGCGGTTACCGGCAGGTGTCACAGGAAGCGGACCATAGAGATCAATGCCCACTCTATCAAATGGTCGGGCGGGACAGGGAAGGGGCTGCAAAGCTCCAGCTGAACGGCAAGGCGCAGATTTCCGACGTTGGCAGTCCGTACATGAACGAACGAATTTGCGGACGTATGTAAACATTCCGCGCCAGTAGTAGCGCTGACGAAGTCGTTCATATGTTTTGAAGACTCCAGCGTGGGGGCACTGCGGGTCAACGTGAAAGGATGCGCAGATAGTGGAGCGCAGGCTGCGCGGTATGACGAGTAGCCATTTACGGCCGTCAGATGCGTAGTTGCGTCGGTTCTTCATCACACTAGTTTAGTGGTACAGCCTTCATAAGCCATTCGCACACCGTCTAGAATGACAGAACCTACATTGGTGTGTTCCAGTATTAATAGTAAAATGTCGTGTGTAACCTTATCAAAGGCCTTTTCAAGGTCTAACTGTAGCATGGCAACCCGGCCTTCTTCGGCATCACATGATTCAAGTATGCTTCTGGCAAGGTGGATATTAGTGTATATCGTTCTTCCTTGGATTCCACAGGTCTGGTGAGGTCCAATTAGTATTTTAATTATTTTTTGAAGTCGCTTAGCAAGCACTTTCATGTGAACTTTATAATCAACATTTGTGAGGCTTATTGGTCTGTAAGCCTCTACAGAGCGTAACTTCAAAGGATCATTGGTCTTTGGAATTAGTACCACATGTGTCATCCTAAATGATGGGGGCATCCTCTTCATTTCGTAACACTCATTTATTACGCGGTGCAATACTTCTGCCATTTCTGCTTTAAAGCATTTATAGAAAGCTGCCCCTAGTCCATCTGGTCCAGGTGATTTACCAAGGCTTAACTCATCAATTGCTTTTTCAAATTCTTTCACGCTAATTGGTCTTTCTAGCTCCTCACATAGTTCTTTTTCTAATTTAGGCATTAGTGGCAGGAAGTTATTTTTAAAGAGCTCGGTGTTTTCTTTCTTATGATTTAGTAAGCTACGGAAGCGCTCAACGAAGGCCATTTCAGTGATATTACTATCTGTGGTAACACGGTTGTGATAACAAATTTCGTTTATTGCTTTTTTTACTGCATGCCGCTTTTCATCGCCTAGCGCTCGTTTGGTGGGCGTTTCCCCGTACAAAACCGCTCTGCGCGTGCCCTGACTACTGCGCCTCGATATCTTTCAATGTCAACTGCTTCTAGCTTACTTTTAATTTCTTTTATTTGCTTTTCAAACAAACCCGGCTTGTAGTTTTCCGTTGCAATCATAAATTCTAGCGTGGTATAAAGTTCCTTTTCTTTCTCTTTTTCTTTTCTGTGTAGCACACATGCTCGGTCCATCGCAGCAAGTTTTATCTCCGATTTAAAGATTTTCCATGAAGCTGAAATGCTACCTGACTCATCACACAACAAGTTATGTATCTTTTCTTTTAGATTTTCAAGAAAAGGTTGATCTTGTAATAATTTATCGTTGAACTTCCAAGTAAACCAATTAAATTTGGAAGCATTTCCTTTTGTGCCCACAGTAACTGTTACTAAACAGTGATCACTGAAACTAACACATTTGACGTGATAGTCAACACATTCAGGCAGAAAAAGAGCAGGCACATAAATACGGTCTAACCTGGCATGGCAATCACCTTGGAAGTGGGTGTACGTCGTGCTGTTTCCAGAGACTAGTACGCTTCCTACATCTTCTAGGTCATGTTCATTTACAAATTCTGTCAAATACATCGCACTTTTGTCTCTCGCCAGTAACTTTTTACTTCTATCCTCAGGTCTTTGCACACAATTAAAGTCGCCAAACAGGATGACATTTCGGTCACACTTTACATACGATTGTATAGTTCCGAAAAAATCACGTCTTTCTTGGACTGTATTAGGCGCGTAAACGCATAGAGCCCGCCATAACATACCGAAAAATCCAAAATCCAACACAACAAACCGGCCACTCTGGCATGCTATAACTGCTTCTTCAACAATATCTATAGAATTTCGATATAATATCAAGCAGCCTCCAGACGTACCCACAGCATGTGACACGCAAATATTAAATCTAGCTCTGAAAGTTTCCACCATTCGATCTGTTTGCTCTAAATTGGGTCTCGATTTTTGTTTCTTGTACGGCGATCAGATCCTGAACATTTTCTAAGAGAAGGCGACTTAGCTGGTATTGTTTCCTGCGGGCTGACAAGCCACGCACATTTAAGGTCGCTATGCGTAAAGGAAATTTTAGTTTGTTAGAGACGACGACGAAGTGCCTGTTTGATAGAACGCTTCTATCTCTGTTCCTTGCATTTTGATCAAGTTTTCCACGTTTTTCGGGGACGCTGCTCCCTGCGTCGTGGCAACGGACGCGGAGCCTTCCACAGGCCCGCCCTGCCTGAGGTCTGCTATGGCAAGCTCCCCGGGGAATCAACGCGCCTGGTCCAGCACCAGCGAGGTCATCAGCGAGGCTCGCTGCCTTGTGGCTATGGACGCGGAGTCAACTGCGGTGACACCCGGCCAAAGGTCAACCATGGCGAGCTCGTCGAGGAAACGAGGTTCCTGGTCTACCACCAGTGAGGACACCGAACTGTACTCGGTCGCCGGCGACGACTCGTCGGATGACAGCTTTGAGTCTGTGATGAGCAGGAAAGCCAAAAGAAGGTTTCTCAAGGTGTTTTCACCAGCGAGGACATTAACAATGAAGACAAAAATTGAACGCTGGCCGCACTCAGTCCTCTTCGTACCCGAGGACTCCTCCGTCAGCCTCCGAACGCTTAACAGGCAAGCTCTCTCCATGTTCCTCGAGGGGGTGGCGCCGAACGACATAAGGGAAGTTCGAATAAACACGCGAAAGAATATCCTCGCTGTGGACGCGACAAATTGTAGCGCGTTGGACAAGCTTCGGAAAATAACCGATTTGGGAGGCATCAAAGTCCGACCGCGTGTACCATTGGACGAATCCAGCATGGCGGGCGTCATTTACGACATTGATTTGGCCATAGCGAACTCGGATCTGCCAATCCTCATCAAACCAGTGACCGAAGGAGTTATCATCACACATGTGCTCCGCCTTGGCAACTCCCGCTGCGTGAAGTTGATATTCAAGGGCGATTCCATTCCTTCGCATGTCAAGGTTGGCCACTTCCGACATGCTGTTCGCCCATTCGTGCCCAAGCCACTTCAGTGCCATAACTGTATGAAGATCGGCCATGTCAAGGGCGTCTGTACAAAGAGTACGGTTTGTCCACGCTGCGCTGAGTCGCACACTGTGGACGCTTGCCGCGCAACACATTTAAAGTGCAATAACTGCGATGGATCCCATGATGCCTCATCCAAAGAGTGCCCGAAAATCCGGAGAGAAATTGCCGTGCTTAAACAAATGGTCCGAGACAGCTCATCCCATAGGGAAGCTGCTGAGACTGTACGACGCCGGCGTAATCGTCGACGCAAGCGTACAAGACGTGGTGTTAATCATACGCAAGACGCACCCAACCCACTACCTTCGAGTGCAAGTAAGCATACCAGCACGAAGAGGATTGAGACTGACAAATCTAAAGCGGCGGAAGACTGGCCTGCGCTTCCGCGCACACAGCCTGCCAAGGAGCCTCCCCGCCTGATGTCTACTTCCACGCACACTTCGGTGGATGAAGTACCAAGGGTTGACCGACAGATCATACCGATGCTGCGGTCCCTAATGAATGTCATTAAAGAGCTACTGACAAGTATTGCAACCCCAGCCGCTCGAAGTGGCCTGCAAGTGCTGGACGCGCTGAGCCCAGTCCTAGCAGCCCTCGAGTAGAACCATGGATGGCAATCACCAATCGTTCCGCCAAGAGGTCAGAGAGGCATCTATTATCCAGTGGAACGCCAGAGGACTTAGATGTCGGATGCCTGATTTTCGTCAGTTTGTACATTCTAACCGTTTCCCAATCATCGTAATCTGTGAACCGAAATTATCAAACCCAATCCGTCTATCCGGCTACGAATCAATCATGTCCTCAACTTGCAGCGAAAGCAGCAAGGTCGTTGTGTTTATTCGTCGGGAGCTTACCTACGTCGTTCAGCAAGTGCCACCTCATGACGAGAATCAGTATGTTTGCCTGACTGTTAAGAAGAAAAAGGTAGCCTTTACACTGGTGGGTACCTACTTATCCCCTTCAACCCGGTTTGATAGCAAGAGACTTGAAGACATCTTGACAGCAACCCCTGGTCCATGGATTATCACAGGAGACTTTAACGCCCACCATCCTATCTGGGGAAGCTCTAAAATTAACGCAACCGGCCGACGATTGGCTTCATTCGCATCTGACCATGGACTGTCCCTTCTTAATGATGGGAGCCCTACCTTTTTACGAGGCTCATCATACAGCAGTTGCTTAGACTTGGCTTTTGTGTCACGTCGCTTGGCTACTCATGTAAAGTGGTTTTTAGACATTGAGACACATGGGAGTGATCATATCCCCAGTTACCTTAAGATCAAGGGTTTGGCCAGCTGCCATTCGCCAAACGCAATCCGGCGAATTGACTGGTCTACATTCGAAACCAGCATGGAAGAAGCTTGTCGCAACGGTCTCCCTTCTGGCCTTCAGCAAGCTATCAAGGAGGCAACACAGAATGCGATGTGCACGCTGAAATGCAATCCAAGGTTCTCCGAATCCGACGTGGAGTTAGAGCGACTCCGTGCGATTCGTCGGCGGGCCGAGCGAAGATACCGACGCACTAAGTCCATCCATGATCTCAGAATAGCCAGACGCACGCAAAAGAAAATCCAGCGCCGAATGGCCAAACTGGAATCTCAACGGTGGGCAAAATTTTGTGAATCCCTAGACCCCCGAAAATCTCTTTCTCACATATGGAGAACCGTGCGAGGCCTACGTACGTCTCCCGAACAACGCGTGCCATTCAAAGCCTTGGCACTTTTCCAACGTCGAGAGGACATCGAGGTAGCGGAAGATTTCTGCAGAAAGATTGCAGGTCAATCAACCTACACAGGCCCCCTTGGTACGGATAGCATTGAGCCGCATACACGGGACTCACGCATGGACTTGCCTTTCACCACCGAGGAGCTTGATGCGGCTCTTGCTTTGTGTAATCGGCCGTCGTCTCCTGGACCAGATGGCATATCGTACCGCATCTTGTGCCACCTGGGTGAGCGAGCGCGAAATGCCTTGCTGGATATATTCAATGAATCCTGGCAGGATGGAAACGTTCCTCAAGAATGGAAGACAAGCCGCCTGGTGCCACTCCTCAAACCTGGCAAGTCACCACTCGAGCTCGCGTCATACCGCCCAATCGCGCTGGCAAGTTGCGTAGGGAAGGTGATGGAACGCATGATCCTTGCCAGATTAGAGTGGTACCTGGAACGCTACCAGGTTTATCCAAATGCTATGGCCGGCTTTCGACGTCTCCGCTCCTCCATCGATAACGTCATTGATCTGGTCACGTACGTCCAACATCAAAAGAGATGTAAACGATTATCGGTCGCTATGTTTCTGGACGTAAAAGGAGCTTATGACAATGTTGCTCATGATGCCATACTTGATGCTCTGGAATCGGTTGGCCTTGGTGGCCGCGTGTACCGGTGGACCCGCAACTACTTACACATGAGGTCATTCTTTGTGCAGACCGAGTACGGTCCGACGTCTCTACACTGCAAATACCGTGGTGTTCCTCAAGGTGGCGTCTTGAGTCCCACACTATTCAACCTTGTTCTTGTCGGTCTCGTGGAACGCATACCAAATGCTGTCCATATATCAATGTATGTCAATGACATCTGCGTGTGGACGTCAGGTGTAACACGTCCTCAGGTGCGCGCGAGACTTCAAAAATCTGCGACATCAATATCGGCGTATCTCAGCGAACAAGGCCTCCAGATTTCACCTGAGAAATGTGCGCTGGTCGCGTTTACACGGAAGTCAATGACGCCTTACGCCATATCCATCAATGGGCAAAACATCTGTTACACCAGGACGCATAGATTCTTAGGGGTGATCATTGATCGAGACCTCAACTGGAGTCCCCATGTGACCTACCTGAAGAAGCGCCTAATGGCCATTTCACACGTTTTCAAGTTTCTTGGAGGGAAAACGTGGGGAGCGTCAGTACACGCAATGTTACAACTATACAGGGCACTGTTTCTCGGATATCTGAGATACAGCTTACCTGTACTGAGCAATACCTGCAGAAGCAACATGCGCACAATCGAAAGTGCTCAGGCGCAGGCACTAAGGGTTTGTCTTGGATTGCCACGATGCACATCGACAACGGAAACAATTGCAATAGCTCAAGATTACCCAGTGACAACTCATATGACATTGGAAGTGCTCAGAGCACACATCGGGCACATTGCCCGCTCCCCTTCCCATCACCTCGCCACTCTGCCGAATGACCGACCCAATGCCTCCTTTTGCCAGGCGATATCGGCGTACCGTGACTGCCTCCCTCGAGATTATACGCCTGCCGAGAGACTGCTATCACCTCCTTGGTGTTTGGCTCGTCCGCAAGTTCGACTCTCGGTACCAGGGATTCGAACGAAAGCAGGACTCTCGTCCCCAGCTCTCAAGCAGCTATCTCTCCTCATGCTGCACGAGACATACAAGGACCATTTTCACATTTACACTGATGGCTCGACAACTCTTGACGGATCTACAGGGGCTGTAATCTTCCCCGCAAAAGCTGTGACCCTTCAGTTTCAAACTTCTCACCAGACAACGTCGACTGCGGCGGAGCTTGCTGCACTTCGCTGCGCACTTCACATAATTCACGAAGACTTACCACGAAGATGGAGCATATTTACAGATTCAAAGGCCGCCCTGCATTGTCTGCTATCCGCTCTACGTCGTGGACAACAAGACCAACTTGTGCTGGAAATAAGGCACCTTTGTCACCAACTGGCAGAAAAAGGACATGACATCACTTTTCAGTGGCTCCTAGGCCACTGCGGCATCATGGGCAACGAACAGGCCGATGAAGCTGCGAGGAGGGCTCACGAAAATGCTGTGAAGGAACCCATCCCGCTATCAAGAGCCGATGCAGTAACAAAGCTTCGCATAATCGCGCGTGATTCCACACGAGCCATGTGGAACACACCTGGTTTCCAACATACTCGACTGCACCGCCTGGACCCATCCCTCCGACTACGCATTCCATCTGGACTTCCTCGAATCGAGACAACTGCTCTCTGCCGACTGTGGCTTGGAGTATCCTTTACGAATGCTTTTGCTTGTCGCATCGGAATGGCCGACAGTGCTGCCTGTGATACTTGCGGCAGCGAGGAAACACTCCAACATATCCTGTGTCATTGTCCCCGCTACAGCTCCCAGAGACAGTCGCTCGTAACGGAGTTGGCACGCCTCGACGACCGGCCGCTTTCTGAGCAGACGATTTTAGAATGCCGACTGATACGGTCTTCACAGCAGAAGGCGACGAGGGCGCTACTGAAGTTCCTCCGGTCAAGCGACCTGTTTGAACGACTGTGACGCTCCTGAGTTCCTTTGTGTGTGTGTGTATGTGGTTTTTTTTTTCTTTTCTTTATCTCCCTCTGTAGGTGTGTGCATTTTTCTTTATCTTTCTGTCTCCCCTTACCCCTTCCCCAGTGTAGGGTAGCAAACTGGATATTTACCTTCCGGTTAACCTCCCTGCCTTTCGCATCTCATTTATCTCTCTCTCTCTCTCTCTCTTTAGTTTGTTAGCCATATTAAACAGGTTTTACAATACTTGTAGTACTCACATCGCCGTTCGACAGGATGGTAGGCTCCGACATCGTTTTTGTTGCTGGTGGGTTTAGAGCCATCTTGTCACATAAAGAGGCCCGATCAGTGATCGGACTGTTCGAGTTCTCACTACACAAACAGTTCCCTCGCTAAGGCGGGGGCTCTGTGGGCGTCGGTCTCCGGTCGGGTGGTACATTGGGCTTGAAATGCATGATGCTACGACGAGCAGTGCCCGTCTTCGTAGGTGGTTCCCCTGTGCTCGTCTGGCCGTTGTTCTGTCTGTTGTCTTGGGTTTCATCACGGGTACGCTTCGCTGCAGCGCTGGTAACTGTTTCCATTGCGACCTCGGGAGCTTCCGTCACTTCAATTATATCTTTTGAAGGCATAGTCGTATTAGCAACTTCATGTTGACTAGCGGGCCCTCTGTCTGTGTTAGTTGCCGTGCCTACGGGGCCTTCGTCTACGTTGGTGTCCTTCGTGTTCGTATCTTTCTTTCCGGGTGGCTTTGTCTCAACAGTTGTCACAGCGGAGTCTTCATGCTCATCTTCCCGTGTAGCTTCCTTGGCGTCATTCAGATCCATAATATGTTCCGACGTATCATAACTTCGCGGTGGTCCTGCTACTGATGCTTAAGATCGCACGCACATGGTCTCATCGTAGCCATAGCGGCGACAATGGCCACAGCGTGGGACACGACAGTCTCGTCGCATGTGTCCGATGCCATGACACCGGAGGCAGAGCGGTGCTCTGCTCGGAACAGAGACAAGCGCCAGGTCTTCCGCAACTCGCAGTTGATGCGGCAAGTCATCCGTACTCACGCCCACTTTCAGTTGTAAGGTCACTAACCTCATTGTAGTATTCTTCTCGTTACAGCCTTGAACACGAAACTTATCTCTGGTGACTTCCAGGACTTTGCCGAATGGAGCCAATGCAGTGCGCACGTCTTCATCGGGAACGCCATGCAAAAGCCAGTACAGCTTTATCCTTAGCGCCTGGTTGCACGGTTCGACTACAATGCAGCGTCGGTCTTTCACAGTGAAGTTTCCAGCTGCCAGCATCTTTTTCTTTGCTTCGTTGTCACAGAACGTCACCGCCCAGACATGACTCATTTGATAAGCACCTAGTGCGACCACTTCCGGCAGTAGCAAAAGTTGCTCGAGTGCATCTCTAATATGTTCGACCCTATACGGCCTGGCTTTCAAATCGGCGTGTAAAAACACAGTGTCCTTCACAGTCGTACCTGAGGGCAAAGTCGGCAAAACAATTTGGTAGTCCTGGCTGAACATTTCGGTTGACCTGTTACCGCCGCCTCGGGGGGCGGCTATACCTGCTCCTTGGGAGCTCATGAGACGCACGTCCACACGCTACGGTGGCCGGAAGTGGAATCCTCCCGGCAACGACTGCTAGAACAAAAGGCGCTTTCTCTCCGCGGCTCAGATTCCTGATTAAGGCGAAGCAAAACCAAAGAAAAACAACGCACGCAGTCGGCAGGATTCGAACCTGCGCGGGTACAACCCAATAGATTTCAAGTCTATCGCCTTAACCACTCGGCCACGACTGCAAGAACAAAATGCGCTTTCTCTCCGCGGCTCAGATTCCTGATTATGACGAAGCAAAACAAATGAAAAACAACGCACGCAGTCGGCAGGATTCGAACCTGCGCGGGTACAACCCAATGGATTTCAAGTCTATCGCCTTAGCCACTCGGCCACGACTGCAAGAACAAAAGGCGCTTTCTCTCCGCGGCTCAGATTCCTGATTAAGGCGAAGCAAAACCAAAGAAAAACAACGCACGCAGTCGGCAGGATTCGAACCTGCGCGGGTACAACCCAATAGATTTCAAGTCTATCGCCTTAACCACTCGGCCACGACTGCAAGAACAAAATGCGCTTTCTCTCCGCGGCTCAGATTCCTGATTATGACGAAGCAAAACAAAAGAAAAGCAACGCACGCAGTCGGCAGGATTCGAACCTGCGCGGGTACAACCCAATAGATTTTAAGTCTATCGCCTTAGCCACTCGACCACGACTGCAAGAACAAAAGTCGCTTTCTCTCCGCGGCTCAGATTCCTGATTAAGGCGAAGGAAAACCAAAGAAAAACAACGCACGCAGTCGGCAGGATTCGAACCTGCGCGGGTACAACCGAATAGATTTCAAGTCTATCGCCTTAACCACTCGGCCACGACTGCAATAACAAAAGGCGCTTTCTCTCCGCGGCTCAGATTCCTGATTAAGGCGAAGCAAAACAAAAGAAAAACAACGCACGCAGTCGGCAGGATTCGAACCTGCGCGGGTACAACCCAATAGATTTCAAGTCTATCGCCTTAACCACTCGGCCACGACTGCTTCTTTTTTTCTTTATTGCCTGCTTTGACACTAGTGAAACAATACAAATGCATATATACAGTGCACCGACATCACGTCAGGCGGGATGGTCATATTAAAATTTCTTGAGGCACACCAGCTCATCAAGAATGCTAACCCCGTCTGCGGGTTCACTCTGTGCACGATACACTTCTCGTATAAAAGAAACACTTTCAATGAAGTTCTCTCGCGTAGAGCGTGCATTGGCGTCAGCCTGACGAACAGCCATTCTCGTCTTCCACAAACTGTGGAGGCCCAGGAGAATGAACATATCAAAAGGTATTCCTTGATCACTTTCAACTGGCAGGAATCGAATTCCGTACGGGGTTATGGGGAGTTCTTTTTTGAGAGTGCGCGGCGAGACATCCCAATGAAATACTGCGTCCCGACAATCAATGAAGGCATGTTCAATTGCTTCGGGCTTTGTACACAGCAAGCAGTTCGTTGTCCACGGTACGAATATTCCTTTCTGTTCAAGCCATACTTTAACGGGGAGGGTGTTTGTGTGTAGCTGGAAAAAAAATGTTTTCGCAGCAGGTCTTACAGGTATCCTTTTGATTCGTTTCAGCACATCTTTTCCTCGGCCTCCACAGTGAACAATCCTATACAGTGGGGTAGGTAGCATGCTGTCAACCAAATCGACGTACAGTTTTTTCTTTTTCACTGAGCACAAATACTCCAGCGAAAACCGTGCACAGAGTATTCGAAAAGACGCAACTACTTCACGATAATAACCAGTCGCTCTTCTACTGATAACACTGGATGTAGTTAAAACAAATTCCTGCAGTTCTGTTGCCATTCTCGCCTGAATGACAGTGCGGAGAAAAGCATTTCGTTCATCGCGCAGGAAAAAGAACCGCGATACAATCTGTCTGATGAACAAGTGTGAGAGCCCAAGGCCTCCACTGCGAACACTGCGAAAAAGGTTTGTACGGCTGGTTCGCTCCCAAGTGGAATTCCATATAAAGGTAGCAAACACCCGGTGCACTTTTTGAACACTGACGCGAGACATGAACATTACTTGCAGTATATACCAGACTTTGGCAACCAAAAAAACATTGCACGCTGAGGCACGCGCAAACACTGATAATCCCCGGCCTTGCCATCCCTTTATCTTTTCTTTCATCAATTCTGTTTGTCCGCTCCATAACTGCGTGGAGTCTTGATAGTGCTCAAGGGACACACCTAGATAAGGTGCAGGCACTGTAGTCCATTGCATTCCGGCGAAATCAGTGGGCATCGCGTCCCAATTTCCATGCCATATGCCAACACTTTTTTCGAAGTTTATCTGGGCGCCCGTGTACTTGCAAAAAGATCGTGCCAGGCGGACAGCCTCGATCACGCTTTCCTTGTCTTCACAAAAGACGGCGACGTCATCTGCATAGGCTAGCATTTTAACTTCAGCGGCGTGCAGCCTAAAACCACGTATGTTTACATTATGGATGACTGCCAAACAAAAAGGTTCGAGGTATACGGCAAAAAGCAATGGGGACAAAGGACAGCCTTGTCGTACAGACGAGCAGACTGGCACCTTCGAACTAAGGCATTTATTAATTACAATCTGCGTTGAACACTCTTCATAGGCCATTTTAACGCCCTCTAAAATGATTTTCCCAACATTACAGTACTGCAATATACAGAAAAGCACCTCATGTGACACCCGGTCGAAGGCCTTCGCAAGGTCGAGCTGCAACATCGCCACCCGACCCCCAATGTCATCACAACATTCTAACACATTCCTCGCAATGTGGGTGTTGGTGAAAATTGTACGGCCTTTATTGCCACACGTCTGGTGTGGCCCTACAAGGTCCTTAATCACGCTTTGGAATCGTCCAGCCAGTACTTTCATAAATATTTTGTAGTCTGTGTTGGTTAGACTTATCGGTCTGTATGAGCCTACTAAAAGAAGCTTTTCCCGGTCATCGGTTTTTGGAATCAAAACGACGTGTGACATGCGGAATGAGGGTGGCACTTTTTTAACACTTCTGAGAGTAGTCTGTGCAAAATACAGGAAAACTCGTGACTGAATAATTTGTAAAACTTGGCGCCTAGGCCGTCTGGCCCTGGCGACTTTCCTGGCGGCAACTCATCTATCGCCCTTTCAATCTCGGGTACACTTATTGGCATTTCAAGGCTTTCTCTAACGCCGTCTTCCAACCTTGGAATTTCGCTCATGAATTCGCTGTCGAAGCCTAGTCCAGAGCGTGCCCCATTGCCGAACAATTCAAGATAATTCTCAACGAAGGCTCTCTCGATTAAAACAGCTTCTGACGTCACCTCGTTTTGAAAACGTATCTGTTTAATCTCATTTCTTGACGCATGCCGCTTTTCGTCGCTCATTGCCCGTTTTGTTTGGCATCTCACCCATCCATAACCGTTCGCTCCGAGCACGTATAACTGCAGCTTTATATCGCTCTGCGTCAATAACTTCCAGCTCATGTCTTACTTTCTTTACATTTTCCGCAACCTGATCATGAACCGTATTTTGTACGCTCAAAAGAAATTCTAGCTGTCTTTGCAGCTATCTTTGTTTCTGCAGTTCGTCATGCTGGCGGCTGCTTCCTCTTTCGATCGCAATGAACTTAACTTGGACCTTAAATTCTTCCCATGCAGCCATAAAATTGTCATGCTTGTTTGTCATCAAGTCTAATATCTTTTCCTTTACTGTGCGCACAAATGGCTCATCGTCAAGCAGCTTTTCGTTGAATTTCCACGTGTTCCAGTTGAATCGTGTTCTTTTAACTTTTGCCCCCATCACGAAGCTCACTAAGCTATGATCCGTGAACGATAGCGGTGTGACATTATAACTGTTACAAAGGGGGATCAAATCTAGTGAAACATACACTCTGTCCAGCCTTGCTCGGCTGTTTCCTTGAATGTGTGTGTACTGCGGAATCGTACCGTCAGTGAAAATTTGACCCACATCTTCTAAGTTGTGGTCGTCAATTAGGGAGCTCAAATAGAGAGCGCTTTTGTCACGAACACGTTCCCTTCTGTTTCGATCTTCCGCAGTACACACACAATTAAAATCACCAAGAAATATGATGTAGCGGTCACACTTTAGGTACTGCTCTATATACTCAAGATACAACGCTCGGTCATTCACAATGTTCGGCGCATAAACGCATATAAGCCGCCACGACGCTCCAGAAAAAGAAAAATCGACAATGAACATGCGGCCAGTTTGACATGCAGTTACACGTTCTTCAATAATGCCAGCACTCTTCCGTATAAGCAGCGCGTACCCGCCTGATGTACCATTAGCATGACATACGCACACATTGTAATGCGGCGTGAAAGGCGTCACCATGCGATCGGTCTGCTCTTGAGTTTCGACCTTAGTTTCTTGTAAAGCGACAACATCGAGTTCCTTCTCCATACACAAGCGACTGAGTTGATACTGTCTCCTTCGCGCTCCGAGACCACGAACTTTTAAAGTGGCCACTCTCAATGCTGTCTCTAATTTCACCGCCATTAGTCTGTATAAGCAGGCCGATCGCCCCCCAAGGTGCCGCTAGAGAACAAACCATTCCAACACTTTGTAAAAAACTTTCCAAAAACAAATCCTCAACGAAAAGCCGCTCTAACCACACGCGTACCTTTACGGTGTACGCGTAGGCTAATTCTGAAGTGGCACCCATCTCTTGACGTGGCTAGTCCGGGCGCCCCAGTAGGCGCCGGATCCTAGGTAGGCGGTTCTGCCGCCGTCCGTCTGTCCGGCGGGATGTTCGGTTTCGGGCGAATGGAAGCCCGAGGACTCGCCTGGATTTTCTGCGGCGGTTTGTCTTTGGTCTCGTTGTCAAATTCCTCCTCTTGGCCGCTCGTTACGTCCCTTGCTCTCTTCGTAGCCGCACTGCTTGCACTCGAGTCTGCGACGTCCATCATTGCAGTTGCTGGCCCGTGCTCTGCTGTACTCGCCCCGGCAGTGGCGAGTTCTATGGCCGTTTCTTCTTTGCCTTTTCTGTCACTTGTCTGCACTGCAGCTTTCTGTTCAGTAGTTACTACAGTTACCGCCTTCGAGGCTATGGAAGCCTGCTCAGTGGGCGTCGCAAATGTGTCGGCCGACAGAACTTGCGCACGGAAAGACTCATCCACGTCTGCTTCGTCCATTAACAGGTCAGCCACGTCCTCCCGATGCGCCGGTCCCGTTACGGACGCGTAGGTCTTAATACACTCCGTCTCATCATGGCCGTAGCGCCGGCAAACGGCACATCTCGGGACGTGACAGTCACGTCGAACATGACCGGTGTTTCGGCATTTCAGGCAAAGTGGTGCTCTGCCTGGTACAACAACTAAGGCCTGCGCGCCAGCGACACCAAGTTGATGAGGCAGGTCTTCCACGGTCATACCCGTCTTCAAAACCAACGACACCGCACGCGTTGAGGATGCTTTATCTTGCACTCCGTGGACACGCCATTTCTCCCGGAAGACGTCCGTGACCTTCGCGTACGGTGAAAGGGCGGTGCCTATGTCCTCGTCCGTCACGTTGTGTAAAATCCAATGCAGCTTCAGCCGCACGGCCTGGTTTGCTGGATCAACCACGATGCACCGATGTTCATTCACTTTTACTTCCTTGGCGCTTGCAAGCCTTTTGACACTTTCATCGCTCTTGAAAGTCACTGCCCAAACGTGGCTCATTTGATACGCCCCTAGGGCGATAACATCCGGCAGTAGGCCTAAGCTAGCCAGTGCGTCGCGGAAGTGCTCCACCCGATACGGCCTGGCACGCACATCAGCATGTAAAAACAATGTATTTAAAACATTCCGACCTGTAGGCAGTTGAGGCAGCGAAACTTGATAGTCCGGGTCTTCTGAACTAAAATTCCTGTTACCGCGGCCCTGCTGGGCCGCTGAAGCCGCTCCGATGGAGCTCATGTTCGACACGTCCGCTCGCTAGCGCGGCAGAAAGCCGAGTCCCGGCAACGACTGCTAGAACGAACAACGCTTTCTCTCCGCGGCTAAGATTCCTGATTATGACGAAGCAAAACAAAAGAAAAACAATGCACGCAGTCGGCAGGATTCGAACCTGCGCGGGTACTACCCAATAGCTTTCAAGTCTATCGCCTTAACCACTCGGCCACGACTGCATTTCTTTTCTTTATTGCCTGCTTGGCATATAAAACAAGCATGTACAGTGCATTGTCACATATAAAAGCGCTGTCACATGACTTTCAGCACGTGAGGGGGTTAAAACGCAATCGCTTCATCAAAGACAGTACCCCCAAAAGGGGGTACCACTCCGGCTTCTTATTTTGAACTTTGTACACTTCTCTAAAGTATTCTACACTTTCGATGAAATTCTCTCGTGCCGATCGGGGATTCAGGTCCTAGTTGCGCACGGCCATCCGCGTCCTCCACACGCTGTGGAGTACGAGTGCCATGAACATGTCGTAGGGCACACCCCCTACGTTTTTGACAGGCAGAAAACAGATGCCGTATGGTGTAACGGGCAAGTCTTTCTTCAAGGTCCTCTGAAGGATATCCCAGAGAAAGACTGCATCACTACAATCCAGAAATATCTGTTCAACCGTCTCCAGCTTTTTGCAGATGATGCAGTCTACAGACCAGGCAACAAATATGCCTTTTTCTGGCAGCCAAGGTTTTGTAGGGAGTCTGCCACTGTGTAGCTTGAAAAAGAACGTTTTGACTGATGGTCGCACAGGCATCTTTTTGACTCTGCCTCAAACATCGTCTCCGGGACCTCTTGGGTACAGTGATCGGTAAACAGGCAATGGCAACATGGCTTCTATAAGATCCCTGTATAATTTCTTTCGCGTCACTCCAGAGAGATATTCCATCGAAAAGCGTACTTTTACGATTTCGAAAGCCCCAACTATCTCGCGCATATAACCCCTTGGTCGTCTTTGGTCGACATGGACCGTTGAAACAATAAATTCTGGCAAATAATTTGACAACCGCACATGTAACACTGTTCTCAAGAAGCAATCGCCTTGATCGCGTAAGAAAATAAACCTAGCCACGATAAGAACAGATGGACCAGGCCAAGTCCCCCACTGCGCACAGAGCGGAACAAATTTGTGCGACTCGTTCTTTCCCATGTAGAAGCCCACACAAATACTGCTATCACTCTGTGTAGCTTTTGAACAGTATTACGTGTCATAGATAGCACTTGAGGTACATACCACACTCGCGAAACAAGAAAAATGTTGCAGACCGTTGCACGCGTAAACATTGAAAAATCTCGACCTCCCCATTTTTGCGTCTTAGTGCGTAGGTGCTCCGTTTCTTCGTTCCAATATTCTGTTGTGTCCCGGTAGTGTTGGAGCGGTACACCTAAGTACTTATCAGGTGATACCGTCCAAGTGACGTTTTCGTACAATGAGGGTGTTCTTCGCCAGTTTCCATGCCAGATACCTAGACACTTATTCCAATTAATTCTACTACCGGTACACTCGCAGAATGACTTGACATCACTTATTGCCACTGTGACACTTTCTTGATCTTTACAAAAGACCGCGATATCATCTGCGTAACTAAGCACTTTGACTTCCGCGGCCACGACTGCAAGAACAAAAGGCGCTTTCTCTCCGCGGCTCAGATTCCTGATTAAGGCGAAGCAAAACAAAAGAAAAGCAACGCACGCAGTCGGCAGGATTCGAACCTGCGCGCGTACAACCCAATAGATTTCAAGTCTATCGCCTTAACCACTCGGCCACGACTGCATTTTTTTTTCTTTATTGCCGGTTTTTCAACAACACAACACGTAGCACACATCACAAATGAGACGTCAAAACAAGGTTACAATAAGGTTGTTATTGTAATGCACATAATGCCGTCAGTCACGTGGTGACTGGCGATGTCATTTAAAATTCTTTTAGTGTAACCAAGGGTTCCACGCTGGCAATCCAGGGCGAAACACATTCTTTTGTTTTTTCTGCTTCTATTAAACGAGCCATGCTCTCTCGAAAGGACGGCCTTGCCGGTCTCTGGTTCACAGTAGAAGCCAGCCATTCGTGAGCGCCATATATAGTGCAGGCCAGTCAACATAATCAGATGAAAAGGTACTCCTTCGTTGTCTATTGCAAGGTACCTGATGCCGTGCGTATCCCCCCGCTCCCCCCCCCCCCCCCTAACGGGAATTCTTTTTTCATTGTCCGCTGCAACACATCCCAAAAAAAGACCCCCTCCCAACAGTGAAGAAAAACGTGATCGATGGTTTCCGGTTGTTTGCAAATAAAACAGTGAGCGCCCCAGGGCATATAAAACCCACGCTCCTCCAGGAAAGTTCTCACTGGTTGCGTCCCGGTATGCAGTTTGAAAAAGAAAGATTTCACACTTGGGGCTACTTGCATTCTTTTAACTCTTTTCAGGACATTCTGACCCTGGCCTGCACTGTATATGGCTCTGTACAAGGGAATTGGCAACACTATGTCACATATGTCTTTATACAATTTTCACTTTGTAACAGAATACAAATAATCATTGGAAAACCGAACGCACAGAAATCGCACACTTGATACTACTTCCCGAAAGTAACCCTGCCCCGTACCCGACATGACATGGGTGCTAATAACATAGTCGGGTAACAGTCGCCCTAATCTTGCCTGGCACACCGTTTGCAGGAATGGGTCGCTTACCTCGCCAAAAAAGAAAAACCTGTTCACTAACTGTTTGAGAAAGAGATGTGCCAGTCCAAGCCCCCCACACTTTACTCTCCTGAACAAATTTGTGCGACTGCATCTTTCCCAGGTAGATCGCCACACAAAGATCACAAAAACCCTATGCAATTTTTGCACATTTACCCTAGAACAGTACATAACTTGCATCACATACCATAATTTAGCCACAAAAACATGTTACACACGGTAGCCCTCGCAAACATGGAGAGATAATTAGCCCTCCAAGCATTCGCCTTTTCACGTAAGAGGTCTGCTTGTTGGCTGCCAGTAGTCATTATTATTTAGTGCGACCCTTAATTCCACATGTTTGGTGCGGACCGACTATGTCTTTAATAAATGTCTGAAGTCTAGCAGCTAGAACATTCATTAAAACCTTGTAGTCCACATTTGTGAGTGCTATTGGTCTATATGATGTTACTTGCTTCAGCTTGTCCTCATCCTCTGACTTCGGAATCAGCACCGTGTGGGATTCACTGAACGACGGTGGTAATACCTTTCCTTCGTACGCTTCGTTGAAAACTGCTACGAGCACTTCTGACAATTCCTTTTTAAAGCGCTTGTACCACGCAGCGCAAAGCCCATCAGGGCCAGGCGACTTGCCGGGATTCAAGTTATCAATCGCGCGTTCCATTTCAAAAACAGTTATCGGTGCTTCTAATGCAGCTTTCGTTTCATCACTCAGTTGGGGCATGCGTGCTAAAAACTTCGTTTTAAAGCGTTCCAGGTCTACCTGCCTATGTGCAAATAGATTCTCATAGTGCTGAAAGAACACACGTGCTATGCTATCGGTACCTGTAACTTCGTGACCGCTTGCTTCGATCACGTCAATCTGATTGCGTCGTGCGTGCGGCTTTTCCAGTCCATGCGCCCATTTTGTGGGTGTCTCCCCCACATCAAAGGTCTCGGCTCTAGCACGAACAATCGCGCCGCGATAACGCTCCTCGTCATGCAGTTCAAGTTGCTGTTTGATATTCCGTATATCACTTTTGAATGCTCCCGGCTCTTGGCACTCCAGTTCTGTCAACTTTTCCAAGGTTGTTCTTAGTTCGTTTTCTTTCTTTTTTGCTTCATAATTTAGTGTGACGGTACGATCGATGGCTTTCATTTTAATCCGCTGTTTAAACTCTTCCCATCGTTCTGCAAATTTACCTTCTCCTTTCAGAAGAGTTTCGGCGATGCACTCCAACACCTCTGTTACGAAACTTTCATCAGTGGTCAGTTTCGAATTCATTTTCCACAGTTCCCAAGAGAATCTGCAACCTTTTGTCTTTCTTCCTATGTCACATTTAACTAGACAATGATCAGTGAAGGAAATAGGACAGACATTGTAACTGTTGCACATCGATATTGCTGCAAGCGACACGTAAATGCGATCTAAACGCGGATGGCTGTTTCCCTGAAAGTGCGTGAAACGCACATCTCGCGTCCCCATCATGCAGTCCGCCACGTCCTCCAATTCCCATTCAGTAATTATCTCGGCCAAAATGTCCCGACCTTTATCGCTCTTTAGGCCTCAATTTGACCTATCTCTGGCATTGAGAACACAATTAAAATCACCTAACAGTACCATATGCTTATCAGAAGACATGTGCTCCTTTAACTTTGAGAAAAAAAGCGACCGATCTTCTGACGCATTTGGCGCATAAATACACACCACACGCCATTCAAGTCCACTCAATACAAAATCGCACGAAACTAACCGGCAGGATGAACATGAAAAAATGCCTTGCACCGCGAGACCCGATAATTTCTTGACAAACAATACGCAACCCGCCGACGCCCCTATGGCGTGGCTCACTATCGCGTAATACCGCGACGTAAACCGCTGCACCATGCTCCGTGTCTCCTCGTCACCATCCACTTTTGTCTCTTGCACTGCTAACACGTCAAGGTCATGGTCCACCAGGAGCCTGAACACTTGGCTCTGCTTTCGCTTGGCGGCCAGACCTCGAACGTTTAGCGTCGCCAATCTAAGCATCGGGTTGGTAGCCATGGCTGTCTAGTGAAATGAGATTGGGCCCGGAGCATGGTGCTTACCTTTAGCGTCTAGCTCTCCGCTAGACGCCCCTAGGTCCACCCGGTGGACCGGTGCCACTGGAGAGCGCTGGTGGCTTGTCGCCAGTCTTTTTTTCCGCTGTATTAATGTTGGGACGTGGCTTGTAGCTGCTGCGCCTGCCCACAGATGTCTTCGAAGGCGGCCCGTCCTCGCTACTTCCTTGGTTCGCTGCGTTGCTGCCTGCAGGCTGTTCAAGAGGACGTTTGACAGAGGCTCCGACGTTGCTGCCCGTTGCGTCGTTCTTTTCCGACGGGTCTTCCACTGTCTGCATTGGCACACATGCATCCGCTGAGTTGCTTGGGCTTTCTTCCTTAGTCTTGTCCGTTGTATCTTCTGCCCCTCCATCGGTAGCCTTGTTGTCCACTGGTGCCACCGCCTCGACAGCCGGTGCAAGCGAACAGGCTGCCGCACTTGGGGTTGCCTGGTCTCCTGCCCCTTTTGCCGCGTCCTCGGCCTCGGCCACATCCATCACCAACTGCGCGGCGTCGTCACCCTCGGCCGGCCCGGTCGCAGAAGCGTACGTGCGTATGCACTGGTCTTCCGAGTGACCAAACCTGCGGCATTGCGAGCACCGAGGGACCTTGCACTCCCGACGTACATGACCAGAGCCTTGGCAGCGCAAGCACTGCCATTGGGCGGCCAGGCACGACAACAAGTGCCAGTTCACCTGCGACCCTGATTTGGTGTGGGAGGTCTTCCAGCTTCACGCCGCTCTTGAGCAACACGGAGCGGGTAGTCGTCCCCTTGTCGCTGATTCCTTGTACCCGCCATCGCTCTCGGGTGACCTGAACGACCTTTCCAAAGGCCGCCAGCGCCGTTCTTACATCTTCATCAGCCACACCGTGTATTAGCCAATGAAGACGCAGCCGTACCTGCTGGTCTTGGGGGTCAACCACGATGCAGCGCCGCCCCTTTACCTTGAGCTCCTTGACGTCCATCAGCCGTTTCGTGGCGTCGGCGTTGTTCATGGTCACCGCCCAGACGTGGTTGATCTGGTAAGCCCCAAGCGCAAGCACCTCCGGCAGCAGTCCTGTTGGGCCGAGAGCGTCCCGAAAATCCTCAGCTCTGTAGGGTCTGGCTCGCACGTCACCGTGCAAAAATACGGTGTTCAACACCACGCGTCCTTTTGGCAAGGGAGGCAAAATAATCTGATAGCCTGTGTCGTCTTCACAGTTCACCCTGTTTCCGCGGCCGACTAGGGTCGCTGTCGCCGCTCCATTGGAGCCCATGACTCTGCTGACCGCGCAGCTCGGCTGCCGGAAGCAGAATGACTCGGCCACGACTGCAAGAACAAAAGGCGCTTTCTCTCCGCGGCTAAGATTCCTGATTATGACGAAGCAAAACAAAAGGAAAATAATGCACGCAGCCGGCAGGATTCGAACCTGCGCGGGTACAACCCAATAGATTTCAAGTCTATCGCCTTAACCACTCGGCCACGACTGCAAGAACAAGAGGCGCTTTCTCTCCGCGGCTAAGATTCCTGGTTATGACGAAGCAAAACAAAAGAAAAATAATGCACGCAGCCGGCAGGATTCGAACCTGCGCGGGTGCAACCCAATAGATTTCAAGTCTATCGCCTTAACCACTCGGCCACGACTGCAAGAACAGAAGGCGCTTTCTCTCCGCTGCTCAGATTCCTGATTAAGGCGAAGCAAAACAAAAGAAAAATAATGCACGCAGCCGGCAGGATTCGAACCTGCGCGGGTACAACCCAATAGATTTCAAGTCTATCGCCTTAACCACTCGGCCATGACTGCAAGAAATGAGGCTGCTTTCTCTCCGCTGCTCAGATTCCTGATTAAGGCGAAGCAAAACAAAAGAAAAACAATGCACGCAGCCGGCAGGATTCGAACCTGCGCGGGTACAACCCAATAGATTTCAAGTCTATCGCCTGAACCACTCGGCCACGACTGCTTTTTTTTTCTTTATTACCATCTTGGTACAAAACACAAAGTAACACACACACATCACTTACAACACTTTACATGTAAAAGATGCGAGCAGTGGTCTGCCCTGCTCACACCACATGATTAAAATCGTTTCAGCTGAACAAGGTCATCCATTATTCGGAGCTACTCTGGTTGTTTCTTTTGGGCCTTAAACACATCTCTTATATAAGATATGCTCTCCACAAAGTAATCACGTATGGAGAGAACCGTCTCATCTGCATGTCTGAATGCCATTCGGTTTTTCCATATACTGTGTAGGCTGACAAGCATAAACATGTCCCAAGGTACTTCGTCTACGCCATCTACCGGTAGAAATCGTATACCATAAGGCGATATCGGTAGCGGCTTTTTTAAAGTTCGTTGCAACACGTCCCAGTGAAATACAGAGTCTGTGCAGTGAAGAAACATGTGGTCTATTGTCTCTGGTTTTCGGCAGATTAGGCAGTTTATGGACCAAGGGACAAATATTCCTTTTTCTTGAAGCCATGGCTTCACGGGCAGTGTGCCAGTGTGCAGCTGAAAGAAGAATGTTTTCATCGAGGGCCGCACCGACATTTTCTTAACTCTCTTCAGGACATTTTTTTCAGAGCCGACACAGTATATGGAACGGTACACAGGTACAGGCAACATAGTGTCAATGAGATCTTTATAAAGCTGTTTCCTTCTAACATCAGCAAGATACTGCGCAGAAAAACGAACTTTCAAACACTGAAATGCGCGCATAACTTCCCAAAGAAAGCCGCGCACCCGCACGTGTTTCACAGGGCTGGATGATACAACATATTCAGGCAGTGCTTCTTTGAAACAAATTTGCATTACGGTCCGCAAGAACGCGTCTTTTTGGTCTCGGAGGAACAGAAATCTGGCCACGAGTTGCCTGATAAACAAATGAGCCAAACCTAGGCCCCCTTTTCCCGCAGATAGAAAGAGATTTTTGCGACTTGTCCTCTCCCAACTCGACCCCCAAATGAACACTGCGAAGACTCGATGCAATCTCTGGACGCTGGTCTGTGACATGCAAAACGCCTGAAGCACGTACCACACCTTTGCCACCAGAAAAAGGTTGCATACTGTGGCCCGCGCAAAAATTGAGTGATCACGCCCACCCCATTTCTGCGTACTTTCTCGCGTGCGCTCAATTTCCGTTTCCCAATATTTTGCCGGTTCTCGATAGTGGTCTAGCGGTACTCCCAAGTATTTGACAGGTGACGTTATCCACTGAACACTCTCGAACATAACAGGTGCGTAATCCCAATTGCCGTGCCAGAAGCCAAAGCACTTTTCCCAGTTTATCACGCTTCCGGAGGCTTTGCAAAACCTAGCCGCGTCTTTCACCGCTTCAGCTATACTGTCTTTATCTTCACAGAAAATAGCGATATCATCCGCATAAGATAGAACTTTAACTTCGGTGGACAACATCGTGAAGCCTCGCACTTTTTCGTTTGACAAAATTTTCAGGCAAAAAGGTTCCAGATACAGTGCAAACAACAATGGAGACAATGGGCACCCTTGTCTCCCTGAAGAACGAACAGCGATACTTTCACTCATTTGCTTATTAACAATGATGTTTGCCGTACAACCAGCATATGCCATTTTGACACCTTCCAAGAGCACTCGGCCAACATTCACGTGTTCAAGGATAGAAAACAGGATATGATAGTTGACTCGGTCAAAGGCCTTTTCCATGTCTAGTTGCAACATTTCTACGCGTTTATCAAATGCATCGCCGCATTCCAATATACTCCGTGCTACATGAATATTTGTCTGTATCGTGCGTCCTTTAATCCCGCACGTTTGGTGTGGGCCGACGATAGCTTTTATTACATTCTGCAACCTTCTGCCTAGAACCTTCATGAAAATCTTATAGTCCACATTCGTGAGACTTATGGGCCGATAAGCTTTGACTGACAATCTCTTTACTGGGTCGTCACTCTTCGGAACCAAGACGATGTGAGTTCTTCGAAAAGACGGAGGCATTATCTGTTTTTCGTACGTTGCTTGAATTACGTTGTGTAGAATATACACTATGTCTCCTTTGAACGCTTTGTAAAAAGCTGCGCCCAGCCCGTCCGGTCCAGGTGATTTGCCAGAGCTTAACTCGTCGATTGCACGCTCCACTTCCGCTGCACTAATCGGCTCCTCGAGCCCAAGCTTGACTTCATCATCTAAGATAGGCATCAGTGCCAAAAATTCCGCCGCAAGGCCCTCTTTTACGTTCGACTCGTGACCCAGTAGTCCTTCGTAGTAATCAACAAACGCTCTCTGAATAGTGTTGGAATCATAAGCAATTTCGCCCCTGTATTCTATCCCTTTTATCTCGTTGTTGACTGCATATCGCTTTTCGTCACAGAGGGACCGTTTTGTCGGCATCTCGCCCAACCACAACCGTTCTGTACGTGCTCGTATGACTGCTCCTTTGTATTTTCCTTGTCCAACAGTTCTAATTTATTTTTTGTTTCTCTTATTTCTTTTGCAAACTGGCCCGGCTGCGCACTTTCCAAACTGAGAAGCAAATTTAAGCGGCTATGAAGTTCTTTTTCGTCTGCCTTCTCCCTTTGGCGTAGCACACTCACTCTTTCTATAGCGCTCATTTTTATTTCCTCTTTAAAATGTTCCCAGTTTGCAATAATGTCTCCGTGCTCATCCGTTTGTAAAAAGTCCATTTTTTCTTTTACTGTACGCACAAAAATTTCATCCTCAAGAAGCTTTACATTGAATTTCCAAAGATTCCAGTTGAACTTCGACCTTTTGGTCTTCGTTCCCAGTGTAAACATTACCATGCAATGATCGCTAAACGCAACGTTTTTAACCAGGTAGTCATTGCACATTGGGACCACGCAAGCTGACACATAAGCTCTGTCCAGTCTTGCATGACTTGCTCGTTGGAAATGCGTAAATTGCGGACGGGCTCCTTCTGACAGTGCACTCCCAACGTCTTCCAAGCTGTAGTCTTGGACAATTGCTCTCAGTAGTAACGAGCTTTGGCTTCTAATGGTCGCGTTCGTAACTCTGTCCTCGGGCATGCAAACGCAGTTAAAGTCTCCCATAAGGATAATATATCTAGGAGACTTCAGATAGGGCTGCAACATTTCGAAGAATGCTTTGCGCTCAATTTCCTTATTTGGCGCATACACACACACTACGCGCCACTGTACATCAAGATAGGAAAAATCACACATGACGAAACGCCCTGTGTTGCAAACTGTAACACATTCTTCAATAACACCTAAAGAATTCCGGATTAAAATGGCACATCCTCCCGATGTACCAACAGAATGACACACACATACATTGTATCGGCTTCTAAAGGGCTCAACCATGCGGTTCGTCTGATCTTCACTAGCCACCTTTGTCTCCTGCACTGCCACTACGTCCACATCATTCTCGAGCAGCAAGCGACTTAATTGGTACTGACGTCGCCTCGCTGCCAGTCCCCTTACATTAATCGTGGCAAATCTAAGTGGTGCTTTTGTTTTGACCGCCATGTGCGCGACAAATTAAAAGGACGGAACCGCTTCGTGCTCACCTTCAGCCGCAAAACATCGAAAAGAGGAGTACAGCAATTGTGTCCTTTCAAGAGTTCTCGAGCACACCCAAGAGATGGGCGGGCCCTCCGCAGCACGCAGTGTCAGCGCGCCGCACTTGATAGCTCCTTCGTGCGTCTCCTCCCGTCCTTTGCCAAGCCAGAAGAGAGCCATGACTTCTACGTCGGTGTAGTCGTCACCGGCCTTTTGTCCGGCGGGATGTTGGGTTTAGGACGAAACGTCGGCCGGCGCTGTCCTGCCGATTTGGAAGGTGGTTCATCGATGCTTGTAGGAGGACCTTGAGCCTCTTCGACGCAGGCCTTGTCGTGAGTCCTCTTTGCTGCCGCACTGCTAATGCTTGGTTGGACGACTGTCCCATGCCATCTTCGTCCTCTATTGGTTTTACACCTTCAGTAGAAGCACTTTGGCTTCCTTTTCCTTCCGCAGCATCAACATTCAGGTCTTCAACAGCCTGAAGAGGCACAGCGGTCTTGTCCTCGGTCTGTGTCGTTGCCCCGCCTCCACTAATAACGTTAGGCGTAGAAGCTGGCGACGGCACGTTCTTTTCTGCTGTTCTCGCTGCCTCCTCGGCTTCATCCGCATCCATGACAAGTTCGGAATGGTCCTCTCTTCTCATGGGCCCTGTGACATTTGCGTACGTTTTGACGCACTGCGACTCATCGTGGCCGAAGCGGCGACACTGACTGCAACGGGGTACTTTACATTCCCGTCGAACGTGTCCTGAGGTATGGCACCTAAGGCAAAGTGGGGCTCTTCCAGGAACAACAACGAGGGCCTGTTCTCCAGCAATGCGTAGCTGGTGCGGCAGGTCCTCAACTGTAACACCCGGCTTCAACTTCAAGGAGACAGAACGCGTTGACGAACCTTTGTCCATGACTCCCTGAACGCGCCAACGTTCCTTGGCGACTTCCGTCACGGTGCCGTACGGTGCAAGCGCTGTTCGCACGTCTTCATCCTGCACATTGTACAGAATCCAGTGGATCTTCATCCTCACGTCCTGGTCACCGGGATCAATAACAACGCACCGACGTTCTTTCAATTTCATTTCACGGGTGGAGAGCAGCTTCTTCATTCCTTCGGCACTCTTGAACGTGATAGCCCAAATGTGGTTCATTTGGTACGCCCCCAAGGCGATAACCTCGGGGAGCAGTGCCAAACCGACCAGTGCGTCGCGAAAATCCTCGACCTTGTGGGGCCTTGCTCTGACGTCGGCGTGCAAAAACAGAGTATTTAACACAATTCGACCTGTTGGTAGCCGCGGCAAAATAAATTCGTAGTCCTGATCACTTGAGCCAGTAAACCTGTTTCCGCGGCCAAGCTGGGCCGCTGATACCGCTCCGTTGGAGCACATGACTTCACGCCCGTCACGCTCGGTGGCCGGAAGTAGAATCCCGGCCACGACTGCAAGAACAAAAGGCGCTTTCTCTCCGCGGCTCATATTCCTGATTAAGGCGAAGCAAAACAAAAGAAAAATAATGCACGCAGTCGGCAGGATTCGAACCTGCGCGGGTACCACCCAACAGATTTCAAGTCTATCCCCTTAACCACTCGGCCACGACAGCAAGAACAAAAGGCACTTTCTCTCCGCGGCTAAGATTCCTGATTATGACGAAGCAAAACAAAAGAAAAATAATGCACGCAGTCGGCAGGATTCGAACCTTGCGCGGGTACCACCCAATAGATTTCAAGTCTATCGACTTAACCAATCGGCCACGACTGCAATTTTTTTTATTGCCGGTCTTTGACAATGTACAGAACACTCAGTATAGAAACAGACATCACAAAAATAACACCTACAGAACATACAGAAAAACATGTAAGCCATCAGCCCAACATGGACTGGCGTTGTCAAACTAAAATTCTTTTAAAGCTGTCAGAGGTTCTATCGTCGACAGCCAATCGGGTACACAATCTTGTATTTTCTTAATTTCAATGAAACGAGACATACTTTCTCGAAAATAACTACGAGCAGGCCTAGCATCTGGGTCGCAATGGTACCCAGCCATTCGTGCCCGCCATAAACAGTGGAAGGCCATTGAGCATAATTAGGTCGTATGGAACCCCGTCCTCACTCTCAATCGGTAAGTACCTGATCCCATGCGGATTCAACGGAAACTCCTTCTTGATTGTCCGTTTTAGGACGTCCCAGAAGTAGACACCTTCCCAGCAATCCAAGAACACATGATCTACAGTTTCAGGTTGCTTGCAAATCAAGCAGTGTGGGCCCCATGGTACAAGGAAGCCGCGTTCTTCCATGAATGTCTTCACTGACAGCGTTCCTGTGTGTAGCCTAAAAAAGAATGTTTTTGCCCCAGTAGGCACCTCCATTCTTTTCACCCGTTTAAGGACATCCTGTCCTGGTCCTCCACTGTATATCGCTCTGTACAATGGCACTGGAAATACAATATCGCACACATCTTTATATGTCTTTCTTTTCACGCCGGATAAATAATCGAAAGAAAAACGCACTGAAAGAAAGCGCACACTATCGACTACTTCTTTAAGATACTCGGCCACGACTGCAAGAACAGAAGGCGCTTTCTCTCCGCATCTCAGATTCCCGATTAAGGCGAAGCAAAGCAAAAGAAAAACAACGCACGCAGTCGGCAGGATTCGAACCTGCGCGGGTACCACCCAATAGATTTCAAGTCTATCGCCTTAACCACTCGGCCACGACTGCAAGAACAGAAGGCGCTTTCTCTCCGCATCTCAGATTCCTGATTAAGGCGAAGCAAAGCAAAAGAAAAACAACGCACGCAGTCGGCAGGATTCGAACCTGCGCGGGTACCACCCAATAGATTTCAAGTCTATCGCCTTAACCACTCGGCCATGACTGCTTTTTTTTTTCTTTATTGCCGTCGTCGACGTACAAATCAAGGGTTACAAATGATAAAACGTGCCAGCCACACTTTGGCCAACACAGCACTAAAATCTTTTCAGTGACACCAGTTCATCGAGTACATACATCCATTGTGGTGGATCAGGCAGTGATTTGTAAGCGTCTCTCACGTAAACAACACTCTCAATGAAGTGTTCTCGCACCGGTATTACAACCAAGTCTGCATGTTCAATTGCATGCGAGTTTTCCACATAGCGTGGAGGCCCAGGACCATAATGAGGTCGTACGGTACTTGCTCTGAGGTATCTATAGGCAAAAAGCGTATCCCATACGGGTCCAGGGGTAACTGCTTCTTCAGCGTTCTCTGCAGAACGTCCCAGTGAAAGATCGGGTCCCAGCAGTCTAGGAAAACATGTTCCACTGTTTCTGGTTTTTTACATAAAAGCAGTTGGTGTTCCAGGGGATGAAAATACCCTTGCTATGAAGCCAGGTCTTAACGGGAAGTGTGTTTGAATGTAATTGGAAGAAGAAGGATTTAGTTGATGGCCGTACTGGCATTTTCTTCACTCTTTTTAGCACGTCCTGTCCGGGGCCTCCACGGTGTGGCGAGCGGTACAAAGGTACGGGGAGCATCGTGTCCACAAGGTCTCTGTACAATTTTTTCTTTGTAACGGTGGACAGATACTGCTGTGAGAAACGCACATTTAACCTCCTATATGACATCACCACTTCACGCAGGTATCCTTTCACAGTTCCCGGCATGTTCTGAGCCGACGAAACAACGAATCCCGGAAGAAGTCTGCCCAGCCGTACTTGTACTATTGTTCGAAGAAAGATCATTTTGATCCCGCAGAAACACAAAGCGTGACATAATTTGTCGCAAAAACAAGTGAACCAGACCAAGCCCACCTTTCTTGACAGGGAGAAACAAGTTTGTTCGACTCGTCCTCTCCCAGGTAGAGGCCGAAATGAAAGTAGCGAAAATGCGGTGAATTTTTTGTACGCTTACCCGCGCAGCACACAACACATTCATAACATACCATATTTTAGAAACTAAAAAGAGGTTCCAAACAGTGGCTCTAGAAAACATTGACAATTGCTTTCCTCTCCAACCGTCAGCCTTTTCCTTTGCTCTCGACGCTTGGTCGAGCCAGTACGGTTCGGCCTCACGGTAACTTCCGAGAGGCACCCCCAGGTACGGTGTAGGCAACTTTGACCAATTCAATCGAGAAAAGGTCTCCGGCGTGTCTTCCCAACTCCCATGCCAGAAGCCATAACTTTTATCCCAATTTATCTGGGCTCCAGCTGAAACGCAAAATTTTTCGACTTCAGTTGTTGCCTCTTTAATGCTGGCTTTATTTGTACAGAGAATCACGATGTCGTCTGCATACGCCAATATTTTAACGTGTGCTGCCTGTAGTCGATAGCCTGCTATGCGGTCGTTGTTTTTAATGGCCAAACAGAGTGGCTCGAGATAAGCAGCAAACAGAAGGGGCGAAAGCGGGCATCCTTGACGCACCGACGAGAGCACACGAAAGCTATCGGTGAGCTCCCCATTAACAATGATTCGCGTTGAGCATTCTTTGTACGCCATCGTTACGCCTTCCGTTATGACACTGCCAACATTCGTATGTTCGAGTATGCATAGTAGAGCCTTGTGCGAGACGAGGTCGAAGGCTTTCGCCAAACTCATGTGCATCATCGCGACGTAATCGCCAATCGCGTCGCAACACTCTAGCACACTTCGAACCACGTGTACATTTGTTGTAATACTGCGGCCTTTAATGCCACAAGTCTGGTGAGGCCCTACCAATGTTTTGATGACACTTTGCAGTCGTTTCGCTAAAACTTTCGTGAATATTTTATAGTCAACGTTGGCTAGAGTTATCGGGCGATATGAGCCTGGCAACAAACGTTTCTTTTCGTCATCACTCTTCCGGATTAGCACGATATGCGAGGTTGTGAAAGACAAGGGCAATCTTTTTCGGTCATACGCTTCGCTGATAACTAGATGGAGGACATGAGCCAGCGCTGACTTAAACGTTTTATAGAAAGTAGCCCCTAAGCCATCAGGCCCAGGTGCTTTACCGGGCGCCAACTCGTCTATTGCGCACTCTATCTCACTCAGGGTAATGGGATGTTCTAGCCGTGCCTTAACTTCTTCATCAAGCTTTGGCATCAATGAAAGGAATTCCGTCTGGTAGCCACCTTTAGGTTCGCGTGGTTGACCTAAGAAGGCTTTGAAGTGATCGACGATCCCTTGTTTGATGTCGTTTTTGTCGGACGTGATGTCATTGCCTTTAGCTAGCTGGCGGATTTCCTTCCGACATGCGTACCTTTTCTCGTCTGAGAGAGCTCGTTTTGTTGGCGCTTCTCCCGCCCACAGCTTCTTAGACCTTGATCGCACAACGGCGGCTTTGTATTTCTCAGAGTCTATCCTTTCGAGTTCGGCTTTCACTTCCTTTATTTCGTTAACATACACACCAGGCTGGACACTTTTCATGCTGATGAAAATTGCAGTTGCTGGCGAAGGTTCGGTTCTGCCTGTTTCAGGTTATGCCGAAGGACACTGCTGCTTTCAATAGCCATTGTTTTTACTTTCTGTTTAAATTCTTCCCATTTAATGGCGAAGCTTGCTAATTCGACTGAAATCAGGCTTTCTAGTTCCTTCGCAACAGCATCAACGAAAGCATCGTCATCCAGCAACTGCGCGTTCAATTTCCAGAGGTCCCAGTTAAAGGTGTGTTTGATCTGTCTTCTCCCAAAGGTGGCAGCTACCAAGCAATGATCGCTATATGCAATGGGTTGCACATCATATTCCCTACACAAGGGCAACAATTCGGCTGACACATATAATCTATCTAGCCGAGCGTGGCTATCACACTGGAAGTGCGTAAACTGTGGGTGGGTACCGCTGCCGAAGACACTACCGATATCTTCCAAGTCGTAATCATGCACCACTGCATTTAGCAATTCAGCACTCTTATCGCGAACGCGTGAAACTTTTGCGCGATCGTCAGCAGTGCATACACAGTTAAAATCGCCCAGCAGTATTACCACCTTGTCACATTTTACGTACTCTTCAAGACGCTCAAAGAAGGATCGCCGGTCTGTTTTAATATTCGGTGCGTAGACACAAATGACACGGAAATCCTTATCGCAAAAACAAAATTCAGTCACTAAAAGGCGCCCACTTTTACACGAAAACACTGACTGCACACAAATGCCAAAGTTTCTTCGTATGAATACAGCGCAACCACCTGATCCACCAACAGCGTGAGAACACACACGTCAAAGTGCGCACGAAAATTGGACACCATTC
Source organism: Dermacentor silvarum (assembly GCF_013339745.2). NCBI lineage: Eukaryota > Metazoa > Arthropoda > Arachnida > Ixodida > Ixodidae > Dermacentor > Dermacentor silvarum. Next base: position 288,042,313 of record NC_051154.1, read on the forward strand.
TGTCGGTTAGTTCTTGGCTCTCTATTTTCGTTCTTGGATTCCCACAAGATGCAAGTCATTATCTAAGAGTAGCCGGCTTAGCTGACATTGCCGCCTTCTTGCACCGAGCCCTCGTACATTTAACGTGGCTACACGTAGCGCTCCTTCGATATTAGCTGTCATGACTACACGGTAGAATGGTGCCCACCACAGTTACGCAAGGACGAGTATTCATAATGACGTGCCAATAACCGCGTCGAATGCCACAAAAGGGAACACAACCCGACCTCTCGAAAGCAACACTCACATGCAACTTGGGCCCTCGTTCCTGACACATATCCAAAAGAATAGCGCTCAGGGTGACGGCCATTGCACTCACCAACCCCCCAACCTGCCTCAAGCTAAGCACAGTACAGAACTACGGAGGCGGTTTACCCGCCTGCCGTGAATCGGCCGTAATGTTCGGCCGCAGCTTCAAGGTTGGTCTCCTCATACCTGGCGTTTTGGGCGGTGGCTCGTCTCCGCCGCTGCTGTCCTGCAACGTAGCCAGGCTATTGGTCTGGTCGCGCGGGCGTTTCCCCGCCTGCAAGTTAGCAAGCCCGGTATGGGTGTCCATGTCTTCCTGTTCAGGGGCGGTGGAGGCCGCTCCCGGATCAGGTGGGCTCTCTTCCTCACGGTTCGGCATGGCTACAGTGCCCTCTACTTGCTCTTGTTGTTCAGTGGCGACGGCTTCATTGACATGTTGCTCCCTGTTGCTGAAGTCGTACCTCCGTCTTTGCCGCCTCGCCAGCTGCTTCCTTAGCCGTGGACGATGTGTCTTCCATGTCCGCCTCGTCCATGAGTAGGGCGGAGTTGTCGTCGTTGCTCACGGGTCCGGTCACCTAGCGTACGTCCGCTCGCACTGACATCTCTCGTGACCGAAGCGTCGGCACGCACCACACCGCGGTAATGCGGCAGTCGCGACGAATATGGCCCGTTCCGCGGCAGCGTAGGCAGAGAGGGGCCCTGCGCGGCACAACCACTACAGCCAGCTCGCCGGCGACGCTCACCTGATGTGGGAGATCGTCCAGCATTACGCCCGGCTTCAACTTCAGCGTGCCAATGCACATTCAAGCGCCACATCCTGGTTGGCGGGGTCAATGACGAGGCATCGGCCCTTTTTGACCTGCAGCTCACCAACGCTGACTATCTTCATCACGGCTTCGTTGTCCTTGAAGGTCACGGCCCAAACGTGGCTCATACGGTAGGCCCCGAGAGCCACCACTTCCGGCAGGAGCGATAACGGGGCGAGCGCATCTGCGGAAATCTTCCACCCGGTATGGGCGGGCCCTGATGTCACAATGTAAAAAAACTGTGTTCACAACAAAACGCCCTGTGGCACACTCGGCAAACACACTTGATACTCGTCAGCAGCAAAATTCATGTTACCGCGGCCGCTCTGGCCGCTGAAGCCGCTCCTACGGAGCCCGTCATCATGCGTCCGTCACGCTCGGTGGCCCTAAGCAGAATCTGGCTACGACTGCAAGAACAAAAGGAGCTTTCTCTCCGCTGCTCAGATTCCTGATTATGGCGAAACAAAAGAAAAACAATGCATGCGCCGGCAAGATTCGAACCTGCGCGGCGTACAACACCAATAGATTTCAAGTCTATCGCCTTAACCACTCGGCCACGACTGCATTTTTTTTCTTTATTGCCGTTCTTTGACAAAGATAGAAACACACATACACATGAAGCGAATATGATATTTACAATGCTCTGGTGGTATAAACGCCTGCCGTCAATGGCTGGCGCCTATGTTAAAAACGCTTTAGGACAGACGAGTACATCTAACAAAGTTGCCCATTCAGGCTTAGCTAGTCGTGCATTGCAAGCCTCGCGCAAGAACAAAATACTTCAATAAAATGCTCCCTAGCTGAGCGAATAACCAGACGTTCATGCCTGACATCCATGCGCGTTTTCCACAGGCTGTGTAGAGTCAGCGCCATAAACATGTCATAAGGAACACCATCTTCACTCGCAATTGGAAGGAAACGGATGCCGACGGTGTGACAGGTAAATCCTTTTCAGTGTACGTTGCATATGTCCCACAGGAAAAGTGCGTCCGAGCAATCCAAGAAAATGTGTTCTATTTTCTCGGGTTTCCTACACAAGATGCAGTTTATGGACCACGCCACAAAAAGGCCTTTTTTGTTGTAGCCCAGGTTTTGACGGGAAGAGTTCCAGTATGCAGTTGGAGAAGAAAGTTTTGACCCCAGACCGCACTGGCATCCGTTCACTCGCTTCAATACGTCCACTCCTGTGGTCGCTGAATAATAGAACGGTACAAAGGAACGCATGCAAATATCTACTAGATCCTTGTACAATTTTTTCCTTCCAACAATAGCGATAATAAATGAAAAGCGAGCACACAAGAATTCCACGGACAAGCTACCTCCCGTAAAAAGCTGCGGAGACTTGCACCATTTGCCGATTTGAGGATACGATAAACTGAGGTACACATCTCGTAAACGTACTTGGCACAACTGTTCGCAAAAAGGGATCCTTCTGATCTCGCGGGAAAATAAATCTCGTGACAACTTGCCTCAAAAATAAGCACCAACACAAGGCCCTAGACTTCACCGATCGAAATAAATTCGTGCGACTGGTTCTCTCTCATGTGGATCCCCATATAAAAACAGCGCATGCTCTGTGTATCTTTTGGATGGTCATTCTTGACACGCACAGTGCTTGCAGCACATACCATATTTTCGCAAAAGAAAAAGATTGCATACTGTTGATCGCGCGAAAATCGACAAATTCCTACCTCCAAACTTTGTTGCTTTAACTTTAACTTGCTCTACTTTCTTGCCAATACTCATTTGTATCATGGTAGTGTTGTAGCGGTACTCCAAGGTACCGCGCAGGGTCACGGTCCACTGCATATTTTAAAAAAATTCTGCTTTATCGTTCCCATTACATGCCAATCCCAATGATTTGCTCCAGTTTATCGCACTTCCGGTGACCTTGCAGAATCTGTTTGCTACCTCTACTGCATTAGAGACGCTTTCCTTGTCTCGACAGAATAGGGCGATATCGTCCGCGCAGGCTAAAATCTTTACTTCTCTGGAGGCCATCGAAAATCCCCTTATGATAGTACTACTAATAACCTTTAAGCAAAATGGTTCAATGTATAAGGCAAAAAGTAAAGGCGATAAGGCACCTTGGCGCAGAGCGGACTTAACTTCTATCATAGCCGTTGGCTGTTAACTATTAGTTTTGTAGATACCCCATCGTAACACATTTTAACACCTTGCAGAAGAACAGAACCTATATTGGCATGTTCCAAAACAAGAAATAGTGTTTCGTGCGACACTCTATCGAACGCTTTCTCCAGGTCAAGTTGCAACAGTGCCACCCTATCTGAGAAAGCGTCACAACTTTCCAATATTGTTCTCGCTACATGTACGTTGGTGACAATAGATCGTCCTCTATACCACAAGTCTGGTGGGGCCCTACTAATTGTTGTATCACATTTTGGAGTCTCTGTGCAAGAACCTTGGTGTATATTTTATAATCTGTGTTTGTGAGACTTGTCGGGCGGCACGCCCGTACCGACAACAATGCGTGAGTGTCTTCAGACTTTGGTATCAACACCGTGTGACTCTGACGAAAAGAAGGAGGGAGCACACAGTTCTCATACGCTTCCGTAATTACTTTATGTAAGGGAATGGCTATGTCCTGCTTAAAGGCTTGGTAGAAAGCGGAGCTGAGACCGTCTGGCCCTGGCGTTTTTCCGGAGCTGAGCGCGTCAATCGCCCATTTTATTTCTTCGACAGTGATTGATTCTTCAAGCCTTTTCGTTACTTCACCCTCAAGGCTTGGCAATAGTGGCAAGAATTCATTATCAATCCTTCTTCCCGAATTGGCTCATGCCTAGCAGTTCGCAGTAATGCTCATAAAAGGCCCGGCGTATGGTTTCTTTGTCTCGTACAACCACACTGCCATATGTTACGGCTGTTATCTCATTCCGCGAGGCATAAGCTCGTTCGTCACCGAGTGAACGCTTCGTCGGCTGTTCGCCGCACCATAACTTTTCCGCGCGTGCTCGTATGACCGCACCTTTATATCTTTCAGCTTCGACTAATTCCAACTGGGATTTAATTTCCTTTATTTCTTCGTATACCTTCCAGGGCTATTATTTTCTAGGCATAAATAAAAATTTAGATTGGTTTGCATTTACTTCTTTTTTCTTTTCCTCTCGTCGCAAAGCACCGGACCTTTCTATAGCGAACATTTTGACTTCTTGTTTAAAATGCTCCCACGCTTCTGCATGACTTTTGTGTTGTGTTTTGAACCATACTTGAAGTCTATCATTAACGCCGATCAAAATGATTGATCTTCAAGGAGCTTCACATTAAATTTCCGCAATTCCCAGTTGAAACCAGTCGACTTTTTCGGGCCAACAGCAAAAATAACTAAGCTGTGGTCAGAAAAGGAAACATGGCTCACTTCATATAGATTACACAGTGGTATTAGATCTGCCGATATGTAGGCGCGATCCAACCTGGCGTGACTATTTCGCTGATAATGGGTGAACGGTGTCGTATCTGCATTGGCCATCACACCCCCAACGTCCTCTAAATTGTAGTTTTCTATCGCCACATTCAAGTACCGCGCACTTGCATCATGAATAGGCGGGCTTCCAACCCTGTCTTTTACGTTACAGACGCAATTGAAATCACCCATCATAACAACAATTTCATCACACTGCAAATGGGCTTCAACACTTTCAAAGAAAGCCTTGCGCTCGTTCAGCTTATTGGGTGCATACAAGCAAATAATCCGCCATTTCAAATCAGCAAACACACATCGCAAACAATTAGTCGACCACCCTCGTCTGTGTAGACGCTTTCTACCGAGAAGCCTAAAGCGCTTCTCAGAAATAGTGCACAACCGCCTACAGTACCGGCTGCGTGGGACACACATACGTAGAAACGTGACCTAAATGGATCCAGCATTCGATCCGTCTTCTTCACTATCGACTTTTGTTTCTTGTACAGCGATTACGTCAGGTTCTTTTCCATGAACAGGCGACAAAGCTGGTATTCTTGCGCCTTCCTGCAAGGCCTCGAACATTAATTGTACCAAATCGTAATGCTGTGTCTAGGTGTATTTCCATGGCAATGTGAGTAGGCGCGTCAGACCGAAATCTCTCTTAAGCAGACTACAGGCCACAGTTGACACTCACTTCGTTCGCATGCGACATCAGTCTTCACATCCTCCGTCGTCTTATCCGGCAGCTCGATGTCAGCCTCGGTCAAAAACAATTTCGGAGTCACCGCCCCCCTCCCCTCCCCACCGCAGTACGCCCACATACTGCGAACACTGGCTGCGGGTTCACGTCGGTCCCGACGCTGGCCCTTTTCTGTCCGCTGGGATGTTGGGTGCTGGCTTGAAGCTTAACCGGCGCCCAGTCGGTGTTTTCGCAAGTGGTTCTTCGTGGCTTGCTTCAGTTGATCTTCGTCATTTTCCACGGTATTGTCAAGCGGGCGTTTTAACGGACCTGCTCATTTGAGTGGTTCCGTCGTGTCCATAGGACTTGGAGTGTGTCCGAGTGATTCGGCAGGCTCGTTGACTGTCTTGTTCTTGTCATCCTTGTCGGCAAGTTTCTTTGGCTTCAGTTGGAGAGGACTTCTTTGCAATTCTTTGGTGACCATATCTTCTCAGGCTCACGAGTGCCGTCCTTCGGAGCGGGGCTTTGCACCACATCCGTCCCTTCCAGCGGCCTCTTCAGCATCGACTGCGTCCATTGTGTGCTCCTGGATACTTCATCACTTTCAGTTGGTCCCGCCACGTTGGCGTATGTTCGCACGCACGAGCTTTCGTCATGCCCGAAGCGGCGACACATAGCACAGCGTGGCACGCGACACTCTCGCCTGATATGGCCTGTGCGGTTGCACCTCAGGCACAGCGGGGCACGCCCAGGCACCACCAGCAGTGTCATGACGCCGGAGATCCGAAGTTGGTGCGGGAGGTCGTCAATGGTGACACCCCATTTGAGCTTCAGGGTTACCGTGCGAGTTGACGAACCTTTATCAGTGATGCCTTGAACGCGCCACCGTTCCTTGAACACCTCGGTGACCTTCCCAAAAGGGGCGAGCGCGGCACGCACGTCCTCATCTTGCACGTTGTGCAGAAGCCAGTAGATCTTGAGCCGCACATACTGGCTGTCTGGGTTACCACCAGGCAGCGACGCCCCTTCACCATAATGTCACCGAGGTCCAGCATCTTCTTCATTGCCTCTGGGCTTCTAAACGTAACTGCCCACACGTGGTTCATCTGGAAGGCCCCCCAAGGCGTCAACCTCGGGGAGCACTCCCAGGCGAACCAGCGTGTCTCGGAAATCCTAACTCGGTAGGGTCTTGCCTTTACGTCTCCGTGAAGAAATAGCGTGCTGGCTACGCATGGTCCTGTAGGCAGAGGCGGCAAAATGACTTGGTAATCTTGGCAATCCATAGCAGCATTCCTGTTACCGCGGCTCGACTGAGCCGCTAAGACCGCCCCGTTGGAGCACATGAAAACACGTCCGTAGGCTTTCGCGGCCGGAAGTGGAATATTGCGCCACGGAGGCGGCTGCTCAGCGCTCTCCCCACCACGCATTGCTACAGAAAATCTACCAGAATGAATACAACAAAAAAGCATCAAAAGGAGAAGCTTCGCCCCGGGAGGGCTCGAACCTCCAACCTTTCGGTTAACAGCCGAACGCGCTATCCGATTGCGCCACGGAGGCGGCTGCTCGGCGCTCTCCCGACCACGCACTTGCTACAGAAAATCTACCAGAATAAATACAACAAAAAAGCATCAAAGGAGAAGCTTCGCCCCCGGGAGGGCTCGAACCTCCAACCTTTCGGTTAACAGCCGAACGCGCTATCCGATTGCGCCACGGAGGCGGCTGCTCGGCGCTCTCCCGACCACGCACTTGCTACAGAAAATCTACCAGAATAAATACAACAAAAAGCATCAAAAGGAGAAGCTTCGCCCCCGGGAGGGCTCGAGCCTCCAACCTTTCGGTTAACAGCCGAACGCGCTATCAGATTGCGCCACGGGGGCTTTTTTTTTCTTTATTGCCTGCTTTGACACTAGCGAAACAATACAAATGCATATATACAGTGCACCGACATCACGTCAGGCGGGATGGTCATATTAAAATTTCGAGGCACACCAGCTCATCAAGAATGCTAACCCCGTCTGCGGGTTCACTCTGTGCACGATACACTTCTCGTATAAAAGAAACACTTTCAATGAAGTTCTCTCGCGTAGAGCGTGCATTGGCGTCAGCATGACGAACAGCCATTCTCGTTTCCACAAACTGTGGAGGCCCAGAGCATGAACATATCAAAAGGTATTCCTTGATCACTTTCAACTGGCAGGAATCGAATTCCATACGGGTTTATGGGGAGTTCTTTTTTGAGAGTGCGCTGCAAGACATCCCAATGAAATACTGCGTCCCGACCATCAATGAAGGCATTCAATTGTTTCGGGCTGTACACAGCAAGCAGTTGGTTGTCCATGGTACGAATATTCCTTTCTGTTCAAGCCATACTTAACGGGAGGGTGTTTGTGTAGCTGGAAAAAAAATGTTTTCGCAGCAGGTCTTACAGGCATCCTTTTGACTCGTTTCAGCGCATCTTTTCCTGGGCCTCCACAGTGAACAATCCTATACAGTGGGGTAGGTAGCATGGTGTCAACCAAATCGACGTACAGTTTTTTTCTTTCTCACTGAGCACAAATACTCCAGCGAAAACCGTGCACAGAGTATTCGAAAAGACGCAACTACTTCACGATAATAACCAGTCGCTCTTCTACTGATAACACTGGATGTAGTTAAAACAAATTCCGGCAGTTCTGTTGCCATTCTCGCCTGAATGACAGTGCGGAGAAAAGCATTTCGTTCATCGCGCAGGAAAAAGAACCGCGATACAATCTGTCTGATGAACAAGTGTGAGAGCCCAAGGCCTCCACTGCGAACACTGCGAAAAAGGTTTGTACGGCTGGTTCGCTCCCAAGTGTAATTCCATATAAATAGCAAACACCCGGTGCACTTTTTGAACACTGACGCGAGACATGAACATTACTTGCAGTATATACCACACTTTGGCAACCAAAAAAATTGCAAGCTGAGGCACGCGCAAACACTGATAATCCCCGGCCTTGCCATTCCTTTATCTTTTCTTTCATCAATTCTGTTTGTCCGCTCCATAACTGCGTGGAGTCTTGATAGTGCTCAAGGGACACACCTAGATAAAGTAAGCACTGTAGTCCATTGCATTCCGGCGAAATCAGTGGGCATCGCGTCCCAATTTCCATGCCATATGCCAACACTTTTTTCGAAGTTTATCTGGGCGCCCGTGTACTTGCAGAAAGATCTTGCCAGGCGGACAGCCTCGATCACGCTTTCCTTGTCTTCACAAAAGACGGCGACGTCATCTGCATAGGCTAGCATTTTAACTTCAGCGGCGTGCAGCCTAAAACCACGTATGTTTACATCATGGATGACTGCCAAACAAAAAGGTTCGAGGTATACGGCAAAAGCAATGGGGACAAAGGACAGCCTTGTCGTACAGACGAGCGGACTGGCACCTTCGAACTAAGGCATTTATTAATTACAATCTGCGTTGAACACTCTTCATAAGCCATTTTAATGCCCTCTAAAATGATGTTCCCACACATTACAGTACTGTAATATAGAGGAAAAGCACCTCATGTGACACTCGGTCGAAGGCGTTCGCAAGGTCGAGCTGCAACATTGCCACCCGACCCCCAATGTCATCACAACATTCTAACACATTCCTTGCAATGTGGGTGTTGGTGAAAATTGTACGGCCTTTAATGCCACACGTCCTGGTGTGGCCCTACAGCTCCTTAATCACGCTTTGGAATCGTCCCAGCCAGTACTTTCATAAATATTTTCTAGTCTGTGTTGGTTAGACTTATCGGTCTGTATGACCTACTAAAAGAAGCTTTTCCCGGTCATCGGTTTTTGGAATCAAAACTACGTGTGACATGCGGAATGAGGGTGGCACTTTTTAACTTCGTACGCTTCTGAGAGTAGTCTGTGCAAAATACAGGAAAACTCGTGACTGAATGATTGTAAAACTTGGCGCCTAGGCCGTCTGGTCCTGGCGACTTTCCTGACGGCAACTCATCTATCGCCCTTTCAATCTCGGGTACACTTATTGGCATTTCAAGGCTTTCTCTAACGCCGTCTTCCAACCTTGGCATTTCGCTCATGAATTCGCTGTCGAAGCCTAGTCGAGAGCGTGTCCCATTGCCGAACAATTCCCGATAATGCTCAACGAAGGCTCTCTCGATTAAAACAGCTTCTGACGTCACCTCGTTTTGAAAACGTATCTGTTTAATCTCATTTCTTGACGCATGCCGCTTTTCGTCGCTCATTGCCCGTTTGTTTGTCATCTCACCCATCCATAACCGTTCACTCCGAGCACGTATAACTGCAGCTTTATATCGCTCTGCGTCAATAACTTCCAGTTCATGTCTTACTTTCTTTACATTTTCCGCAACCTGATCATGAACCGTATTTTGTACGCTCAAAGAAATTCTAGCTGTCTTTGCAGCTCTCTTTGTTTCTGCAGTTCTTCATGCTGGCGGCTGCTTCTCTTTCGATTGCAATTAACTTAACTCTGGACCTTAAATTCTTCCCAATGCAGCCCATAAAATTGTCATGCTTGTTTGTCATCAAGTCTAATATCTTTTTCCTTTACTCTGCGCACAAATGGCTCATCATCAAGCAGCTTTTCGTTTAATTTCCACGTGTTCCAGTTGAATCGTGTTCTTTTAACTTTTGCCCCCATCACGAAGCTCACTAAGCTATGATCCGTGAAACGATAGTGGTGTGACATTATAACCGTTACAAAGGGGAGATCAAATCTAGTGAAAGAATCACTCTGTCCAGCCTTGCTCGGCTGTTTCCTTGAATGTGTGTGTACTGCGGAATCGTACCGTCAGTGAAAATTTTGAACCCACATCTTCTACGATGTGGTCGTCAATTAGGGAGCTCAATAAGACAGTGCTTTTGTCACGAACACGTTCCCCTCGGTTTCGATCTTCCGCAGTACAGACACAATTAAAATCACCAAGAAATATGATGTAGCGGTCACACTTAGGGTACTGGTCTATATACTCAAATACAACGATCGGTCATTCACAATGTTCGGCGCATAAGCATATGAGCCGCCACGACGCTCCAGAAAAAGGAAAAATCGACAATGAGCATGCGGCCAGTTTGACATACAGTACACGTTCTTCAATAATGCCAGCACTCTTACGTATAAGCAGCGCGCACCCGCCTGATGTACCATTAGCATGACATACGCACACACTTGTAATGCGCCGTGAAAGGCGTCACCATGCGATCGGTCTGCTCTTGAGTTTCGACCTTAGTTTCTTGTAAGGCGACAACATCGGGTTCCTTCTCCATACACAAGCGACCTGAGTTGATACTGTCTCCCTTCGCGCTCCGAGGCCACGAACATTTAAAGTGGCCACTCTCAATGCTGTCTCTAATTTTACCGCATTAGTCTGTATAAGCAAGCCGATCGCCCCCCCCCCCCCCCCCCCAAGGTGCTGCCGGAGAACAAACCATTCCAACACTTTTGTAAAACACTTTCCAAAAACAAATGCTCAACGAAAAGCCGCCTCTAACCACACGCGTACCTTTGCGGTGTACGCGTAGGCTAATTCTGAAGTGGCACCCATCTCTTGACGTCGCTAGTCGGGCGCCCCAGTAGGCGCCAGGTCCTAGGTAGGCGGTTCTGCCGCCGTCCGTCTGTCGGCGGGATGTTCGGTCGACGACTCGCCTGGGTTTTCTGCGGCGGTTCGTCTTTGGTTTCGTTGTCAAATTCCTCCTCTTGGCCGCTCGTTACGTCCCTTGCTCTCTTCGTAGCCGCACTGCTTGCACTCGTGTCTGCGACGTCCATCATTGCAGTTGCTGGCCCGTGCTCTGCTGTACTCGCCCCCGGCAGAGGCGAGTTCTATGGCCGTTTCTTCTTTGCCTTTTCCGTCACTTGTCTGCACTGCAGCTTTCTGTCAGTAGTTACTACAGTTGCCACCTTCGATGCTATGTAAGCCTGCTCAGTGAGCATCGCAAATGTGTCGGCGGCAGAACTTGCGCACGGAAAGACTCATCCACGTCTGCTTCATCCATTAACAGGTCAGCCACGTCCTCCCGAGGCGCCGGTCCCGTTACGGACGCGTAGGTCTAACACACTCCGTCTCATCATGGCCGTATCGCCGGCAAACGGCACATCTCGGGACGCCACAGGTCACGTCGAACATGACCGGTGTTTCGGCATTTTCAGGCAAAGTGGTGCTCTGCCTGGTAAAACAACTAAGGCCTGCTCACCAGCGACACGAAGTTGATGAGGCAGGTCTTCCACGGTCATACCCGTCTTCAAAACCAACCGACACCGCAGGCGTTGAGGATGCTTTATCTTGCACTCCGTGGACACGCCATTTCTCCCGGAAGACGTCCATGACCTTCCCGTACGGTGAAAGGGCGGTGCTATGTCTCGTCCGTCACGTTGTGTAACATCCATGCTGCTTCAGCCGCACGGGCATGTTTGTTGGATCAACAACAATGCACCGATGTTTCATTCACTTTTACTTCCTTGGCGCTTGCAAGCTTTTGACACCTTCATCGCTCTTGAAAGTCACTGCCCAAACGTGGCTCATTTGATACGCCCCTAGTGCGATAACATCCGGCAGTACGCCTAAGCTAGCCAGTGCGTCGCGGAAGTCCTCCACCCGATACGGCCTGGCACGCACATCAGCAGTTAAAACCAATGTATTAAAACAATCCGACCTGTAGGCAGTTGAGGCAGCAAAACTTGATAATCCGGGTCTTCTGAGCCAAATTCCTGGTACCGTGGCCCTGCTGGGCCGCTGAAGCCGCTCCTATGGAGCTCATGTTCGACACGTCCGCTCGCTAGCGCGGCAGAAAGCCGAATCCCACGGAGGGGGCTGCTCGGCGCTCTCCCCACCACGCACTTGCTACAGAAAATCTACAGAATAAATACAACAAAAAAGCATCAAAAGGAGAAGCTTCACCCCCGGGAGGGCTCGAACCTCCAACCTTTCGGTTAACAGCCGAACCGCGCTAGCCGATTGCGCCACGGAGGCTTTTTATTTTCTTATTGCCGGTTTGCAACACATTACAGATGAGTGAGTGAGTGAAATAACTTTTATTACAGGTCCGGCGAGGACGCGAACTCATCGCGCACCCGGCTAGTCCCACGTCGGGACCGGCAGGTCTAGCCCACCAGCCCGGTCGCGGGCACACCGGACAGCCAGGATTTGCTTGTCTAGAGCTGGGCTACGCAGAAGCGAGTCCCACTCATCCTTGCTGAACTTGGGTATCTCGACCCGCACTCCCAGAGCATGTGTGCTAGAGTGGAGGTCTGCCCACAGGATGGGCAGGCGTCGTCGCGATATACGTCAGGGTAAACTTCGTGCAGAACGGCCAGACACGGATATGTGCCGGTCTGTAAAGTCTAAGCGAAACAGCTTGCGCCCTATTCAATTTGGGGTGAGGGGGTGGAAAGACCCTTCTGGACATGTAGAAAATTTTGTCACCTCGTTGTGAGTATCGGGAGCATCCCTGTGGCCGTAGGGGGGAGGGGTGTCGGCTCTCCGTTACAGAGGAAGCGCGGTCGGTGAGGTCAGCGCGCAGCCTCGTGAGCAGACTCATTGAGGTTCGGGGGAGCACCCTCGACCGACCCTACATGAGCGGGAAACCAGTGAATCGAATGATGCGTGAGAGCATCCGGATTGGAGACGCTAAGAAGACGAGCAGCCTGCTCGGCGATGCGGACCCTTCTGAAAAGCCCTAACTGCCGTTTTGGAATCGCTGTAGATCTCAGACCCACGACCGTCTAGCAGGGCGAGGGCGATGGCGGCTTGCTCGGCGACTTCGGGGTCTGAAGTGCGAATTGAAGCGCTATTGGAAAGCTTGCCGCTGGAGTCGACCACGACGACGGCAAAGGTCTTTCCATCGCTGTACTCCGCGGCGTCGACGAAGCGTGCTCTGATGCCTTGTTGACTAGATCTGTTTCAGAATTGCTACTGCTCTCGCCTTGCGTCTGCCCTCGTTGTGGACGGGATGGACGTTTCGAGGCACGGGGGCCACTTCGAACTTGTTTCGAATGCACTAGGGATCGGGGTACTGACCCTCGAAGATACCACAGGAGGGTAACCCAGCTCCTCGAGGATGCGTTTACCTGCCGCTGTGGTGGTCAGGCGAGCGAGTTGCGCACGTTCTTGGGCTTCGGCAATCTCCTCGGCGGTGTTGTGTACCCCCAGCTTGAGGAGATCTTCGGTATGGGTCGTAATGGGTAGCCGAGAGCCCTTTTGACTACTTTGCGGATGAGAGCATTGAGCTTGTCTCGCTCCGCTCTGAGCCAGTTGTGCATAGAAATCGTGTACGTGAAGTGGCATAATACGAAGGCGTTGATAAGGGTGAGGAGATTGGCTTCCTTCATGCCTCTGTGTCTGTTTGCGATTCTGCGAACGAGGCGGAAGGCGTTGTCCGTCTTTGCGATGATCTTGCGGAGAGCCGTTCCGTTCCCGCCGTTGAATTCGACAAACATCGCCCAGGACCCGAATGACGTCGACCCTGGGTATCACCCCTCCATCACAAGTGTGAAGACAGATGTTGCTTTCGGATACTGGCTTCCAATCGTTCGGTCTTCCCTTCTCTTTTCTGTAAAGCAGAAGCTCCGACTTGGCGGGGGAGCACGGAAGTCCGGTGGGGCGGAGATACTCCTCAATCACGTCGATCGCCTCCTGCATGGCTTCTTCGACTCTGCCCTCGCATCCCCCGGCGCACCAGATGGTAATGTCGTCGGCGTAGATGGTGTGCTTGACGTCCTCAACGCATGCCAACCTCTCGGAAAGACCAATCATACAGATGTTAAATAGTGTGGGGGAGATTACGGCGCCCTGAGGAGTGCCCCGTGCTCTGAGGGGCACATCTTCGGAGCGGAAGTCTCCAATGCGAAGATTGGCCTTCCTGTCCGAAAAAAAAGAGCTTACGTAGCTGTGGAATCTGGAACCGAGACCATGGTCTGAAATGGTCCTTGACGATAAAGGCGTGGAGCACGTTGTCGAAAGCCTTCTCGAGGTCCAGACCGAGCAGAGCCTTGACGTCTCTGGAACGCCGTCCACGATCTGATGCTTGATTAGTTTCATTGCATCCTGCGTCGAGAGTCCGGCGCGGAACCCGATCATGTCAAGAAAACAATATAAAGAAATTTAAAAGCGCGTGCCACACTTAGGCTGACACTAGGTATTTAAAAGCACTTGGTAGATGCCAGTTCATCTAATACTGAAATCCATTCATTGTCCTCGTTTCTTGCCATGTACACTTCTCGCATTAGGACCATGCTCTCTATAAAGTTTTCCTTTGCAGACTGGATTTTAATATGCTCATGACGTACCGCCATTCGTGTCTTCCATAGACTATGAAGACACATAACATGAACTTATCACGAGGCACTCCATTATCATTAGATGTGGGGAGAAAGCGGATTCCGTACGGCGTCACCGGTAGTTCCTTCTTAATGTACGTTTAAGAACGTCCCACAAGAACACTGCGTCGGAGCAGTCCAGAAAAATGTGTTCTATGTTTCTGGTTTTCTGCATCTTAAACAGTTAACTGACCATGCTACAAACAGTCCCTTTCTCTTCGAGCCATGGCTTAACCGGTAACGTTTCACTGTGAAGTTGAAAGAAAAAGGACTTGGCTGACGAGCGCACGGGCATCCGCTTTACCCTGTTTAACACATTTGCCTCCACTTCCTATACAAATTTGGTCCTATAAATTGGTAGGGCAGACCATATCTCAACAACATCTTTGTATAGCTTTTTGCGCTTAACACTACTCAAGTACTCTAAAGAAAAACGCGCGCACAAAAATTGGTAGGCCATACAACTTCACGTAGAAAGCCCTTGATAATATTTGTTCTCGCTAGTTGAGTTGACACAATATAATTTGGTAAAACGTCACTCAGACGTTCTTGAAACACAGTTAACAGAAAAACATTTTTTTGATCGCGCAAAAACAGAAATCGCGAAACCACTTGCCTCAAGAACAAGTGAGCTAGGCCAAGGCCACCTTGCTTAACTAAGGGTGAACAAATTGGTACGGCTCGTACGCTCCCACACAGATCCCCAGATAAAGACGGCAAATTACCGGTGAATTTTTTGTATGCTCGTTCTAGATGCGCAGAGGACCTGTAGTACGAACCAAATCTTAGCGACAAGAAAGAGGTTGCATACTGTTGCTCTCGTGAACATGGAAAGGTCCCTTCCACCAAACTTTTTTTGTTTTTTTCCTTCACTTCTGCGCATTGCTCTTTCCAGTAGTCTTTCGTGTCCCTGAAATGCTGTAGCGGTACACCGAGATACCTCATAGGCGAAGACGTCCAATGTACACTTTCTATTTCAGTGGGAATGTCTTCCCAAGCCCCGTGCAATAGTCCTACTGATTTTCCCCAATTAATAACACTCCCCGACATTTTACAGAAATTTCTTGCCAAGTCTACCGCTTTAGTGACGCTGTCTTTATCGCTACAAAACACTGCTACATCATCTGCGTATGCTAGTAGCTTTATTTCACTTGAACCTACCCTATAACCTACGATATCGCTACACGAAAGCACCTTTAAACAGAAAGGCTCCAAGTATAATGCAAAAAGGAACGGCGACAAACAACATCCCTGTCTCACAGAAGATTTGAGCTGTATACCTTCCGTTATTGTCTTATTAATTATAATCTTAGAAACTATTCGATCATAGCACATTTTAACACCTGTCAACACAGATCAAACATTCACATGTTCAAGTAGAAGAAAAGGATTCATGCGCCACCCAATCGAAGGCCTTTTCCAAATCTAACTGTAGTATTGCGACCTTCTCTGAAAAGGCATCGCAACACTCGAGGACCGTTCGTGCCACGTGAATGTTAGTCATAATAGACCGTCGTTTTATTCCACACGTCTGATGTGGTCCTACTAACTTCTGTATGACCGACTGTAGTCGCCTCCCGAGAACTTTTGTGTATATTTTGTAGTCCGTATTTGTAAGGCTAATAGGGCGATATGCCCGCCACCGAAGTAAAGTTTGAGGGTCGTCACTCTTGGGTATTAATACTACATGACTCTCATGAAAGGACGGTGGTAGTACTTGCTTCTCATATGCCTCATTATTTACCTCATGTAAAATTATTGCCATATGCTTTTTAAAAGCCTTATAAAACGCTGCGCCTAATCCGTCAGGGCCTGGCGATTTATCTACCGCTAACTCATTTATGGCGTGTTCTATTTCAGCGACAGTAATTGGCTGCTCGAGATTCAGCCTTACATCGTCATCCAACTTTGGAAGAAGCTTCAAAAACTCATTCTCGAATCCTTCCGCAAGCTCTCGTTCAGTGCCTAACAACTCGCTGTAATGCTCATGAAAAGCCCGCAGAATGTATTCGTTCTCTCGAACAATTTCGTTTCGATATGTGATGGCTCTTATCTCGTTTCGGGAAGCGTAGCTCTTTTCGTCCGAAAGCGCTCTTTTTGTCGGATTTTCACCGCACCATAATCTTTCTGCGCGCGCACGTATAACCGCACCTCGATACTTTTCTTGATCAACGCTTTCTAACTGAGCTTTTACTTCTTTTATTCCCTTCGCAAAGATACCTGGGCAAGAACTTTCCATAGTTTGGTAGAAGTCAGTTGGCATTGTAATCTTTTTCTTTTCTTTTTTCCTCCCGGCGTAATGTGCATGATCTTTCCATTGCCAAACTTCGTTTCCTGCTTGAAACATTCCCTGCTTCCGCAATACTTTTACAGTCCTTCTCTAAAAGGTTCTGAATGTTACGGTTAACTTTCTTACGAAAGGTTCGTCATCTAGCAGTTTGGAATTTAACTTCCACAACGCCCAGTTAAATTTTGGTTTTCTTGGTCCCAACGCCAACATAACTAAACAGTGGTCGCTGAAACACACAGATTTGACCTCATAGCTGCTACACTTGTAATCAAGTCAGCTGTCATGTATATCCTATCCAACCGTGCGTGGCTGGCTCCTTGAAAATGCGTGTACTATGGAGTCGCGCCATATCTCATCACATATCCCACATCAACCAAATGGCCTTCGCTTATACTCGTGGCTAAAATTCCGCGCTGGCGTCGCGTACCGTAGGGCTTAGCACTCGGTCCTCAGCATAGCAAACACAGTTGAAGTCTCCCATCAATAAAATGTTGCTTTGACAATTCAATTGACTTTTAAGGCCTTCAAAGAACACCTTGCGCTCGCATCCTTTGTTAGGTGCGTAAACACATCGCTCGCCACTTCACCACTCCATTCACAAAGTCGCACACTATTTGACGGCCATTAACATCACACACATCATTTTCAATACTACGTTCAGTGCACTCCGAATAAAAAGGGCGCACCCACCAGCTTTACCAACAGAATCTGATACACACACATAATACCTTGGCTGAAACGCATCTACCATACGGTCCGTTCCTTCTTCACTTTCGACTTTAGTTTCCTGCACGGCGATAATATCAAAATCAGTTTCCATAAGCAGTCTGCTTAGATGGTACTGTTTTCGTTTAGACCCAAGGCCCGTTACATTAATACTACCCACTCGTATCATGATATCTGTGGGATTCATTATGCCATGAAGAAAAAAGGACCGACGACAATCTTTGCACACTACAAGCGGCACACTCACGTTTGCTGGCACTGCGCAGCGAAAACCATCCTCTGGCTGCCGTTTGGATGCCATTTCTATGGAATTCCATCGTTGCGCCACGGAGGCGGTGCTCGCGTCCTCC